>NC_087220.1:66168386-66230886 GCF_015104395.2 Macrobrachium nipponense
TATTCTTGTAAGGTCGCCATGGACACTCAGCTGATTAATCTAAATTACATTTATTTACAAGAAACCATTGACTGGCCTGAGATGAAGGCAAGACATATATACCACGTGGGAAGAGCGCTGGGTGCAGTCGAGCCATACTCTTATCATTCACACTTTGATGAAATGGCCGAATTCAACAATTAATTCCAGGCCGGTTTTTCAAATTTCTGGTTTTAGGTAATAAAAGCGCTTCCAAGGAAACGGAGCACAGACTCAGCAGGGGCAATCTGGAAAGGAATTCCGAAATTACACATAACATAAAATAAAGACTTCTTGCACAAATATTACAGCTAATGCACTATGGAGGGTGTTTATCTTTAATCACACACAAGGGGAGGAACCCTAGTGCTTAAATGAAATGTTCAACGAAGATCTTAATCTTGGACAGGTCACAGGAGTGGCACGTGCTACGATGGTGGACAAAGGACGTTCATTAGAGGAGTGAGAAACGGGAAATTTGAGGATGAAAACAGCAAGATTCGTCTTGGAGAAATAGGGCTGGTTGGAATTTGCACATTCCAGACGCACCTTAGTCCTTAGTGGCTTGCACATGTAGCGTTATGTCTGATGAGGGCTCCAACCAGCGATGACGAACAAAAGGGCTGACAACAAGTCAGAGGCGAACACGTCTGTTCGCTATAGTATCTGGAGTCGACTGGGAGAGAGTCAGGGCATTTGCGAGGTACCTCGCCACCTCGGTCAAGCACGGCCTACGGCATTGTCTGGAAAGATGCGAAAAAAACAGCCAGCAGAGTTGTGGGAAAAGAGGTCTTAAAGCTAGGACTACCTAAAGCCCACCAAGCAGCCAATATAACCCCTACGACCTGCCCTTCTTACCCTACACTAGGTCTCTAGTCGTTAACGGATTATTTCCCCCACCTTAAGGCAGAACGGACATGCCGATCCCCCAATTCGTTAAAGGTGGGGGTAAAAATGGCTGCTCTTCTAGCAAATAAGTTAAATTGAATTGCTCTTCTAGCAAATAAGTAAGGTTGAATTATATATATATTATATATATATATATATATATATGTATGTATGTATGTATGTATGTATGCCTGTTTACAAATACTACTATATTGCAGTCCCAACCCCATTTGCGCGCGCATCGGCATCGATTACTGCTTTATAGCCAGATAATTTTTAGAATGGGATTAATTATCAAATAATAAAATTCCATGAAATACTAGGTACCTGTTTGGTATCCCCTGTCATATATAATATTTGATCAACGTTACAGTGATACGCTGCGTTAACTGTAATAGTCGTATAAACAACTTTTAGTTGCATACAATAACAATGCAGACTTTTTATGGAGAGAGAGAGAGAGAGAATTTTACAATGGCCGGTGTAATAAACAAATGCGCCGAAGTTTCTTCGCCACAATCGAGTTTTCTGTACAGCGTATAATGCTGTCTGGGCCGCTGCCCATGAAGCTTTCAGCCACGCCCCGGTGGTGGCTTGTCCTATAGCGTTGCCAGACGCGCGATCATGGCTAAATTTATCTTTGAATAGAATAAAAATCACTGAGGCTAGAAGGCTGCAATTTGGCATGCTTGATGACTGGAGAGTGAATGATCAACGTACCAATTTGCAGCCCTCTAGCCTCAGTGGATTTTGAGATCTGAGGGCGGACAGACAAGTAGCCATCTCAATAGTTTTACAGAAAACTAAAAATGCTCAACCAACACTTGAAACCCTATAGTAGATAGGTGTTTTCATTGGACCTCACGCGATGACGCTGTACATAAAAAGGAATCTATTTCTAATTACAATTATAATTTTTAATTGTGATATTCAGTAATTAAAAACATGCGCACTGAAGACACGTTCCCCCAGCAACTCTCCTTCCTGTGGTTTCCTCCTCTTCAAAGAAACTCATCACTCTGCCAAATTCAATTAGAGGTGCGGGGGGGGGGGGGGGGGGGTGGCTCCCCCTTGAAGTTACACCCCACAGACGGCAATTAGTTGCCGATGTTCAAGATACACTTCAGCGGAAATTGGCCGCTTAATTAGGCTACCGAGACGCGAAAGAGAGAGAGAGAGAGAGAGAGAGAGAGAGAGAGAGAATGTTAGTTACAGAAACTGGCAAGGTTCAATTCTGTATAAATTGATCTAGTGCAAACGCGGCTATTACGTGATTAGGGAGAGAGAGAGAGAGAGTATTTTTTTTATCAGTTGTGAAAAGCTGATCTTATTAATGATACACATTAAATTTGATTTCATAGGGGAGAGCCGGTTAGTAATTTTTTTTTTAGTGAGTTATGTTTTTAATCTTTCTGATTTCATTTTATCATTTAAGATAATAGGTTTTTTTTTTATGTTTATCCAGTTATCTCGAATAAGAAAAAGAAATCAGAAAAAAGTAACTCAGTAAAAAAAATTTAAACCACAAAAATTCAACTCCTGTATATTTGTTCCCTTCCAAAAATCGGAATGAAATCCCCGCGCAAAATAAGGAAAAAAGAAAAAGAAAAAAAAACCACAGCTGTCACCAATAGTTTTATAGAATTTCTCCGCTGGAAAAAAATCTTATAATAAAAGCAGTATCAAATATATCGTAGAAATCCCTTTTTTAAAATTACCTGTAATTTCAGGTTAGATATATATATAATATATATATATATAATATATATATATATATATATATATATATATCTATATATTATAATAATATATATATATATATATATATATATATTTTTTTTTTTTTTTATTACAGAACAGGTGTTATTGGTTGTAAAAATGTTTTAGTCATTGTCTTTCGCGTCCAAAGCTAATTGCTTTTGGTGGAGAAGTGCACAAAACAAAGGAATATCTGTTAGTTCTGTTTTTAATAAGAACGATTTTCGTTTGCTCGGGGAGTAAGCCAACAAACTGTTGTTGTAGTTGTTGTTCCTGTTGTTGTTCCTGAAGGAAAGGTCGATGGAAGAGCCTTAAAAGGTCTGAAAAAGGTGTTTCTCGTTGAGTTAAAGATTCAGGAATTTTAGAAATAATGGTTTATTTGTTAAAACCGCAAACAACACAAAAAATTATTTCTAATAAAATGTAGCGTATTTATTTTAGTTTTCGTCTGTGAAACAAGGCTCTATTTGACTGTAGATTTTAGCACGTTTAAACTTACGTCAATTTAGGTCTATAATGTTAACTTGTGCTTGGTAGGGAAAATCTTGCACGCGTCCCGAATAAGGTGGAGGTCGGATCACGCCTTGTTTTTTTTTTGCAAGCGAGCAATATAATAATAATAATAATAATAATAATAATAATAATAATAATAATAATAATAATAATAATAATAATATTAATAATAATAATACGAAGCTTAATTTTCAAGTCGAATGCGCTTTTGGTAGACTTATTCCACTTGAATAGGGGTTCATTTTCTCAGTATGATGATAATAATATAAAAATAATAATAATAATAATAATAATCATAATAATAATAATAATAATAAATGATATATTAATAATAATAAAGCAATTTTGTTTTCACTAAATTTTTACTTGGATATTAATTACCTTCAACAACACCAAGAATAACCATCCATAAAACATTAACATTCATTTGAATATCATTATCGAAACTCTTGACATTTACTCAAGATAAATGTGAGAAATTTTATATCTAAGTCAAACGGGACTTCCCCAAGTTATAAAATCCGATGTCGTTGTCGGAAGTTTCCGCGGCAAGAATAAAAAAGAAAAAAAATACGACGAGGGCTAATCAAAGTTTTGGCAAAAGAAGGACCTGATTAATTCAAAAAATCAGATTAAACCTGGAAAGTTGTTAACCTGGGAACAAAAAATATTAGGATAAAAAAAAAGTTAAGAAGAAAAAGAGTCAGGAATTTCCTACCTACAACAAAAGTCGTCTGGTTATTTACATCTACAGAATCATTTTCTGACTCGTATGAAATATAGTGTCTGGGTTGTCAATGCCAAAGTCGTTTGCAAAAATAAACAAATGGGATACGGTTAACAAACTTCTGTCTCGCATCTTGTAAAATGCATATAAAGAGTTGCAAGACACATTAGTCAAAGACTAATGAATCCTCCCAGTCATGAAAACTGAAATTCATTCATCAAGGAACACTCAACTCGAAGCAACCAGGCAAAACCACTGAAGCTTTTCAGTTCAAAGAATAAAATTTGGGCCAAAAAGAATCCCCCCCCCCCCAACCTCATGACCACTCAAACCTTGGGTTTGTGAATGACCTGCCTTTCTCGTCGTCTCTCAGACGCCGCCTCTCGTCATATAAGGGCGTCCTCTGAGTGTGTACCTCATGCTTGTGTGAAGAATAAATAATTATGCACTACTCCACCTGCACTCCACTGCTAGGAGTAGGTAGTGAAAGGACTTTAGAGAAAAGGGGAACATTCTACTTCTCTGAGCTGTTGGGGTTCTTGGCTTCTTTCAGAGGAGTGGTAAAATCTCCTCTGGAAAAGTACACAAGAGTGGTTTAGTGCATGCGGAAATATTCCATAATTGGGGGGAAATGGTATGTGATATCTGTAATATTATTGACTGCTTAAACCCCACAGGTTCCAGAGAAAACGGGAGGCTGCATCACAGAAAACGTGAAATACATTTCCTCTACGTCAATTGATTGCACATAGAAAATGGGGAAAAATTGCTTTGTACTCTCAGTCATTTTGTTATGAATCCAAACCTTAACGAGATGAGTAAATATTTAGGTCAAATTAAAGTAAAGAAGCACACAGAAAGATTAAGTTGTCGAAATGCCCAGCGATATCGCAACTGGCAATATACAAACAGACCTAAAATTTGTGAAAGAAAATGGAGGGCTGATTACTGTAAATTTTCAGAATTTTTATTCAGTTTTTTTTTTTTTTTTTTTTTTTTTTGTTTTTTGAAGGGGAGAGTGGGGGGGGGGGGGGGGGGGGGGGGGGGGGGGGGGGGGTGGAGGCCTTTCCCAGAACGGCAGATGAGACTCCTCCTGAGTCCAATAGCACCCTGTGCTTTCACCCTCGTCGGGGAACGCTGGTGAAGAGAATCGTATTGCACCTTCGTCGCTTTGCGCTGTGCAAAAGTCACCAAATGGTTGTAATAATTGGGATATTGTTGCCCCATTTCCTGGATGTTTTTATAAAAAAGAAAATGGAGAGAGAGAGAGAGAGAGAGAGAGAGAGAGAGAGAGAGAGAGAGAGACTGGACAGTGTTGCTGTGAATAGGACGAATTTTCCATTCATTCAGGCACGTTCCGAATCTGTAATCATGTTCAAGTTATGTCTACGAAAGAGTTAACCAGTTGGTAATGTCAAGAGTTTAACATTAGTTCTTACTCTCTTCAAGGGTTCATTAATTTGTAAGAGAAACAGACAGACTTATAAACTTATAAATATCAGTCTAGGAAGACTTAACTTCCTTCTCTAAGTAGTCAAGTCAAGATTTCGGATGGGTTTGACCTTAAAATGACCTCATATCATGACGAAAGTTTCGAAAGTCTCAAAAAGTAAGGTTTATCAGAAGGACTTTGACCAGGAAGGAATTTTCAGATTTTAAGACATGAAAGTGACATCGTATCATGACGAAAGTCGCAAAACATAAGGCTTATCAGAAGGATCTTGACCAAGGGTAAATTTCCAGATATGTATGTATCACCTTATTTCACCCTTTTCCCTCTTAAAACATTTGTGATGAAGGGCGAAATATATATATATGAGAGGGCTTTACGGTCAGCGAACACACAAGTAATTCAGCTCATTCACCACCGAATAGAATTATCCTCAAGGCTACTTGAACCGTATTTTGAAGTAACCCCTTACCCCTTCCCCTACATCCCTTACTCCCCTCATTGCCACGCATTTACTTACACACGAATGCCTACTTATCCCCAGAGTTCAATATAAAATAGAATAACTAGTCCTACTTTTTGTAATAAGTAGGTACACCTCGCCAGGCCACGTTGTCTTCAGCTTACACCCATCCTTCGAGGGTGTGGTGGTAAGTCAATACCCCCTACTTTATATCCTTGTTTAGGTGTAGGGGAATAGGTAGGGGAGGGGGGATTTGAAGGGTCGAAAAGGGGGAAGGGTGTGTATTCATTCCCCTTCTCTTCAAAGAAGCTCTAGGCTTCGTCTTTGTTTAGAGAACAATAACACTTGCGCTCTTGACAAGTACAAGGTCAGTGGTGTGGAAGACGAGACGTAATAAAACGTGTATGGAGGAATGAAAAGGGAAGATTAAAAGCATTGCAGAAAAGATAAATCATCTTATTCTTCTTCTTCCTCTTCTCAGCTTAATCCTTAGTCCGGGTCGCCGTTTTGAAGTTAATTTTTAAAACAGATTAATTATATATATAAAAAAACAAGAGGACAGTTAATTTTACCAAGAAATTTCAGAAACATTACAGACAGATTCATATACCTTAGATGCGTAGAACATTTTCCCTGTATTTATAGAAATAATGCCCAATAAATGGTTTTTATAACATTTGCTGTACATAGATAGAAAATAATGCTAAGACATATTGTTAATACAGAAGCTCATTTCTTCATTTTTCCTCGAAGTTGGACTTTGGACTTTCCAGGAGAAGTCCCAAAAGGCCGAATGTAATGCGGAAATAGGACGAAAGTCTTACATCGTGAACAGCATAATAATGTGACTAAGAAAGATTGTAGTTTGTAATTCCATTAATCAATGTATATCATTTTGGTTAAGTTTTTATCTATATTCTGAATAATAATAATAATAATAATAATAATAATAATAATATATAGGAAGCCGACTCTCTCTCAGGCATACTTTATTAAAAGTAATGGCTACTTCAGCAGCGTTACACTTGTAGAGATTCTTCTCTATTTTGCGAATAGCGGCTTTTTCCGTGCTACTTAAACAGGCTAGTAGAGCGCCTATAGAGGTCATGGTCAAATACAGGGTCAAAATAGGGGTATATATTCGAATATTACAGATAAACTATGATACCATAGTCATCAAAGTCATTAACGATTTTCCCTCTCTCTCTCTCTCTCTCTCTTTCTTAAAGCGACCTTTCGTCTGGAGCTGCCAGATATCCTCGGGCTGGGAAGCTGAGGGTGGACTGATCTTGGTGTGGTGTCCGTCCTCCTTTTATCTGTGGTTGACAGCAGGGGGTCTCCTATTGGCTGGTGGCGGTGAGTCTTCGTTTTCATTGGTTGCCTGAGCCAGGTCTCAAGCTACTTTCTTCGAGCCGATGGTTGCGATGCTGCAGATCCTGCAGCCGTCTGGACCTCCTGAGCGGCGCTGTAACGTTGATGGGCGTTGCGCTACGCTGTGGGACGTCACGGCTAATTTGATTTCCATCGGCTGCAGGAGTACCTCGTTCGGGGGCGTTGTCTTCCGTGGAGTTGTCGTGATCGGTGGTGTCATTGTTGGTGGCAGGTCTTCTCATACTCGTAGGGAGGAGAAATTCTTCCTGCGTCGTATTCAGTGTAGGTTTTATTTGCTGGATGAGGAGCGCCTCCAGCAGGCGCAACCGACGGGCATCAGGGGCCTTCCCGATGATTTTCGTTTTCTGTATGAAGACATCCTGGGAGATGGCCTCCTGATGTTTGGTGCGGGCGTGATTCTTGATAGCCCTCTCTTTGGCGTGGCACGAGTCTCTTCGATAGGCGAAAGGTAGTCATACTTACGTAGGCGCCGCTGCATTCGCGGACTGGGCATGTATACTGGTACACTACATGCATCTGCTTCAGAGGTTCTCGTACCTATTCTGGTAATATATGATTATGTCAATATTCTTGGTGTCGTCAGTCGGGGATACATTTTCAGAAATAATTTTCTTAATGGAGTTCTCTTCTTCACGGTAATGGGAACTCATGAAGGCTTTGTAGTACAGCTTGATATTATCCTGGGGGCAGGGCTGCGGGCTCTCACTACCGTACCATTTCTCCAGGGCTGTGCGGACTTCCTTTCTGATTAATTTATTTGAGTACCCGTTATTCACAAGTACTTGGGAGGTGCGGTCGAGTTCCTGGTGAGTGTCCTGCCAGGTCGAGCAGTGGGAGAGGGCCCTCCTGACGAAGGCCTTGACGGTGGTGCTTTTGAATCTGGCGGGGCACTCGCTGTCTCCGTTGAGGCAAAGTCCTAGATTGGTCTTCTTTGTGTAGACTGAACTACGGAGACCGTCTTCCGTCTTGCTTACAAGGACGTTGAGGAAGGGGAGCCGATCATCGAAGCTGTGTTCGACTGTGTAATTCAGCACACTGTACTGCTGAAATGCTTGATGGAACGCTTCTACCTCATCCTCGGTGTCGACTTGCACAAAGATGTCGTCAATATAACGTCCATAACTGCGAGGTTGCTGCATCCTGGCGAAGACCCGTTCCTTCACGGTGCCCATATAAAAGTTAGCGAAGAGGACCCCCAGTGTGAAGCCCATCGCCACGCCGTCCTTCTGGCGGAACATCTGGCCACGGTGGGTGGAGAAAGGGGCCTTCTCCATGCAGATCTCCAGCAGCGTACGGAGCAAGGCTCCCGGTATGTTGAGGGGCGCTGTCGACTGTCGACGGGGTAGGTAGGGGATTGGGAGGGTAGGGGAAGACATGACACATCCACCCTCCTCCTACAAACCTGTTTGTCCACCCTGGACAGGTGCAGTTTAGGTATGGGATTGGGAGGGTAGGTGAGACATAGCACATCCACCCTTCTCCTGCAAACCTGTTTGTCCACCCAGGGGGAGCCGTACTATTTAAGGGATTGGGGAGGGTAGGTGAGACATGGCACATCCACCCTCCTACTGCGAACCTGTTTGTCTGCCTTGGGTGAGGCGTGCTATGTAGGGGATCGGGGAGGGTAGGTGAGACATGGCGCATCCACTCTCATCCGGTAAACTTGTTTGTCCGCCCGGGTGAGCCGTACTATGTAGGGGATTGGGGAGGGTAGGTGAGACATGGCACATCCACCCTCCTCCTGCAAACCTGTTTGTCCGCCCCGGGTGAGCCGTACTATGTAGGGGATTGGGGAGGGTAGGTGAGACATGGCACATCCACCCTCCTCCTGCAAACCTGTTTGTCCACCCCGTGGGGGCTGGGGGAAGTAGGGGATCGGAAGGGTAGAGGGAGACATGACGGGCAGCGCCGGGTTCAAGCTCAGCGTAGCGCGTGGTATCAAGCTCGAAATAATAATAATAAATGATAAAGCTGTAACCTGAAATACAAAACCATTAACGGATTTTAAGGTAAAAGTGTGAGTCTGATTTTCCATTACGGAGGTTCAAGGAGAAAGGCGCATGCGTTGGACTTACCGGGACTTATTAGTCATTAGGAGAGGAACTTTCTACCACGGAGAAAGTCCCCGAAAGTTCCAAAGAGGGTTTGTAGGAAGGGCGCAGGACCTGTCTGGAGAGGAGGAGTCTTCAGATACGAGAATAAGAGAGAGAGAGAGAGAGAGAGAGAGAGAGAGAGAGAGAGAGAGAGAGAGAGGGTAAATGTTTTAATTTGAAGAGGTATATTCGTGCGTAAAGTAATTAATATATATATATATATATATATATATATATATATATATATATAATATATATATATATAGATACACACACACACATATATATATATATTATATATATATATATATATATATATATATATATATGTATCTATCTATCTATCTATATATATATATATATATATATATATATATATATATATATTTGTATTGGAACAATCGTTTACGATTGTTCCCTTGGTGGATTGTTGCCTCCTTGTTTTTGTTTTTTAATTGCTGGCGAGTTTAACGTCTGTTGGATGGCGTCAAACTTCGTCAGTCAGGTTCTGGAGGGCAGAACAACAAGTCAGGTTCTGGAGGGCAAAACGACCAGTCAGTCAGTCAGTCAGTCAGAGGCAGTCAGCATGAGGCAGCGCCAGGTACTGGATACCTGGTTATTTGGTTGAAGTTGTCGTATGGAGTATGACTTTGAGTTGGAGGTCGACAGCATTGGCGTGTTTTCGTCGTCGAGAGGACGACGTGTCGAGTACGACCTCACTGGGCAGCAGTAATAGCGTGTTTTCGTCGTCAAGAGGACGACGTGTCGAGTGCGACCTCACTGGGCAGCAGCAGTGACGTGGTTTCGTCAAGTGGTCGAGGAGGACTTCCATACTGCATCTGAGGACGAGATGGTTGTTGTATCAACTCTGTCTTGATCGCCCAGCATTCGAGGAGGATGTCCATATTGTCTCCAAGGACGGGGTGGTTGTCGTATCGGCTCTATCTTGATCGTCCGGCATTGGACTGTTGTCCTCATTGTTTGAGGAATTGTTCCCCGTTTTGCTCTGTGTACCATTATGCCGCTTCAGTGTCAATTTTAATTATGTATTACGCTGCCTATTTCTATTTATTATATTTAAAGATTGTGATAGCCCTTATACAGCCTATTTTGTGATTATTCTTTTTATTGTTTAGATTGTGATTTTTCATGGCTTTGTTATTGAAGGGTGGATTTTGTTTCTTAGACTGATTTTACATATTATTGTTAGTTTGTAATTTTTTTGCGTTTTTGCCACCCAGAACTTTGACTCGCTGTACATAATGTAATTAACTCTTGTAAATAAATTAATTTTAAGGTAACTTTTTGATTTTGTTATGCTCCTCCCTCCTTTGTTTGTCACCTGTCATCAGTCATTACAGCCCAATTGCTTATTATTTTTAAGAACCTGTCGATCTCGAGAGTCGAGATCGTAATATTGGCGACCTTGCCAGGATTGGTTCTGTTTTGGCTGACGGGGGTGTGGCAGCATCGGGGAAGAGGATTTTGTTTATAAAAAAAAAAAATTAATAATAATAATTTTTTTTTTCTGTTAGGTGGGGAGGTGTTAGGAACAATCGTTTACCGATTGTTCCCTTGGTGGATTGTTGCCTCCTTTGTTTTTGTTTTTTAATTGCTGGCGAGTTTACGTCTGTTGGATGGCGTCAAACTTCGTCAGTCAGGTTCTGGAGGGCAGAACAACAAGTCAGGTTCTGGAGGGCAAAACGACCAGTCAGTCAGTCAGTCAGTCAGAGGCAGTCAGCATGAGGCAGCGCCAGGTACTGGATACCTGGTTATTTGGTTGAAGTTGTCGTATGGAGTATGACTTTGAGTTGGAGGTCGACAGCATTGGCGTGTTTTCGTCGTCGAGAGGACGACGTGTCGAGTACGACCTCACTGGGCAGCAGTAATAGCGTGTTTTCGTCGTCAAGAGGACGACGTGTCGAGTGCGACCTCACTGGGCAGCAGCAGTGACGTGGTTTCGTCAAGTGGTCGAGGAGGACTTCCATACTGCATCTGAGGACGAGATGGTTGTTGTATCAACTCTGTCTTGATCGCCCAGCATTCGAGGAGGATGTCCATATTGTCTCCAAGGACGGGGTGGTTGTCGTATCGGCTCTATCTTGATCGTCCGGCATTGGACTGTTGTCCTCATTGTTTGAGGAATTGTTCCCCGTTTTGCTCTGTGTACCATTATGCCGCTTCAGTGTCAATTTTAATTATGTATTACGCTGCCTATTTCTATTTATTATATTTAAAGATTGTGATAGCCCTTATACAGCCTATTTTGTGATTATTCTTTTTATTGTTTAGATTGTGATTTTTCATGGCTTTGTTATTGAAGGGTGGATTTTGTTTCTTAGACTGATTTTACATATTAT
This sequence comes from Macrobrachium nipponense, assembly GCF_015104395.2. Lineage (NCBI taxonomy): Eukaryota > Metazoa > Arthropoda > Malacostraca > Decapoda > Palaemonidae > Macrobrachium > Macrobrachium nipponense. The sequence goes on from NC_087220.1 coordinate 66,180,049, forward strand.
TGTTAGTTTGTAATTTTTTTTGCGTTTTTGCCACCCAGAACTTTGACTCGCTGTACATAATGTATTTAACTCTTGTAAATAAATTAATTTTAAGGTAACTTTTTGATTTTGTTATGCTCCTCCCTCCTTTGTTTGTCACCTGTCATCAGTCATTACAGCCCAATTGCTTATTATTTTTAAGAACCTGTCGATCTCGAGAGTCGAGATCGTAATAATATTATATATATATATATATATATATATATATATATATATATATATATATATATATATAATATATATAGACATAGGTCTTATAGCCATATGATTTAAAATTACTAGATCTCTGACGACCTTGAGGTCAAACATTAAAAGACACTTTAGAATCGAAGGGTCCCTATCGCTTCATTTTTCAACATCTCGCTAATGAACTAACAGCTCATTAGACCAGCATATAAAGCAGTTTCATTTAGCTGTTCGACCTTCATCAACTTTAATCAAGTAAACCTTAATTATGAAAGACAATTTTGAAATATATCGGTAATAAGTCGATGCAAATCACTCCTCTTAATATGATATTCTCGTCGAAAGCCTAGAATTATAAATAATTATATTTTTAGAGAGTTCTGAAAAGAATTTTTTTTATCAGATTTTCAAAACACGTGATCAAAGCTCACGCCCCCAAGTCCAAAAAAAAAAAAAAAGGTAAAAACAGACTTGATTAGGCTTGATGGAAAGGATCTCCTTAAGAAACTTCATATTATATATCTCTCTTAGAGCCTTTTCTTTCATGAGTTTTCATTTTAAGGACCCAACGGCATCGGGTTCTCTTGGTTGAGAACCTGGATGTACATAGAAATATGTAACCGGAAGCGTATTTAAAACGAACCATGTAAACATTAGAAGAAATATAATAAAATCTGAATTGTTTAAGAAAATTACTTTCTCGAATTGTAGAAATGAGTGACGCATTTCTGTACAGGAACTCTAGGCTTATATCTTTTAAATGTAGGCCTATACTTTCATTATGGCCTTTTACGTTCAGGATAGGCCTATACCTTCAGTGTATGCTTATACGTTCAGGATAGGCCTATACCTTCAGTGTAGGCTTATACGTTCAGGATAGGCCTATAATTTTCAGTAAAGCTTATACTTTCAATATAGACTTAAACTTTCAGTATAGGCTTATGAATATAGGATTCCACTTTCAGCAGAGGCATATACTTTCAGTGTGTAGGCCTATACTTTCAGTATGGCTTATACTCTCGGTATAAGCCTATACTTTCAATATAAGCCTGTACTGAAAATATAGGTCTACTATACTGAAAGTAGAGGTCTATAGTTTAAGCATAGGCCTATACGTACTTTCAGTATAGGCCCATACTATCAGTATAGGCCTATACTTTATATAAATAAGCCTCTACTGAAGGTATAGGTCAATACTATCAGTAAAAAAACAACCGTAAATAAAACTGAAAATAAACCAATATCCTGAATGATTCATTATTATATATGAAGTAAACTTCTAAAATAGTGATGAAGGAAAAACTCACACTCTCTCATTATGAAGTCCTTACGAAGACTGAAAAAAATACAGCAAAATAAAAATAACGAAAATGTAAATGAAAAGATTCAGCTCCTCATGAAGGACAGAGAAACATAATCAGGCGAATTCAGAGAAGGAGAGAAGCTACCAACGCAAAAGGGGGAGCTCAGGTAATGGACGAAAGGAAGTTCATTAGACAAGAAGACGCGACTTGAGCCAGATGCAACCAAGCTCACAGGTGGATAGCCCCGTGAAAGAGAGAGAGAGAGAGAGAGAGAGAGAGAGAGAGAGAGAGAGAGAGAGAAAAGTTTTAGTTACAGACACTGGTAAGGTTTAATTCTGCATAAATTGATACAGTTCAAACGCAACTATTACATGATTGGAGAGACTGTCAAGGTTTAATTCTGTATAAATTGATCTAGTGCAAACGTGGCTATTACGTCATATATATATATATATATATATAATATATATATATATATTATTATATAATATATATATATATATATATATATGATACCGGAGCCGACGTCTCCGTTATTCATTTTGGTAGCGAAAACCATAGCGGCAGGCACTGGGTTTTCGGTAACACTTTCTTAACACTCTATCCTCTCTCTCTCTCTCGGCTGGCAACCGCTCTCTCCTGTCTGTCCTGTCCTGTCTGTTCGCTATCTCTCATCCGATCATAACCTCGTCTCCATTTCATTAGGTCGTCAAATCAGAGTTGTGAACTTACAAAAATATACATTTATTTAAAAGCAAAGTATTAACTCAATAACTCACATACTAACCAGTATGATTGAATGGAATGATAACTCAAAGTTCAAATAATTAACAGTCTATTCAGTAATTAGTCAACACCATTTCACTCTTCTCCAGATATAGTTCCCCCTACCAGCACCGTTCCCTCCACTAGAACCACCTGTTAGAAGAACAGTAGAACAAACTATAAGCATACACAATTGTGAATACAAAGTCAAAAAGATTAAATGAAACAGAATATCTTTACAAAATATAAAAAATACAGTCAAGCCACACCTTTGGCTAAAGCACAGTAATTCTTACCCATTTTCAGCCAGTTTTACTTCACCAAATAAAAGAAACGTTGGCAGAGCCATCCCGGCATCTGCCTTCTCACCCCGTAATGGTCTCTATGGTTCTGGCTAATTATATGCTATTATGAACGGACATAGCTCGTACGGACACACGAATTCGCACCCATCGTCCACGCCCCGAAACTGCCAGAAACCAGTTTCAAAGTCACCTCTGACACACGCCCATAACTACAGACGAGCGTTGACCTGCTTAGGTAAGGATCACACCACCTCAAGACCTATCAGCATTTCTAAGCTGAGATGTTCTCTGTCTCCATGGGAAGCTAAAAACGATGACTCCCAATTTCTGAGGAATGTCAAAGCACGTGACATACAACAATGTGTCTCATACATATCATATCATATATTATCAGTCTTCATATGTTACATATATATATATATATCTATATATATATATATATATATATATATATATATATATATATATATATATATATATATATATATATATATATATATATATATCTATATATATATATATATATATATATATATATAGAGAGAGAGAGAGAGAGAGAGAGAGAGAGAGAGAGAGAGTATTTTTGTATCAGTTGTGAAAAGCTTGACTTTATTAACGGTACACATTAAATTAAATCGAAGGGGAGGGCCGGTTGGTAATTTTTTTTTTTTTTTTTTAGTGAGTTGTTTTTTATCTTTCTGATTTCATTTTATCATTTAAGATAATAGGTTGTTTTTTATATTTATCCAGTTATCTCAAATAAGAAAAAGAAATCAGAAAAAAGTAACTCAGTAAAAAAAATTTAAACCACAAAAATTCAACTTCTGTATATTTGTTCCCTTCCAAAAATCGGATTGAAATCCCCACGCAAAAAAAAAAAAAAAAAAAAAAAAAAAAAAAAAAAAAAAAAAAAAAAAAAAAAAAAAAACAAAAAAAAAAAAAAAAAAAAAAAAAAAAAAACCACAGCTGTCACCAATAGTTTTATAGAATTTCTCCGCTGGAAAAAAATCTTATAATAAAAGCAGTATCAAATATATCGTAGAAATCCCTTTTTTTAAAATTACCTGTAATTTCAGGTTGGAAAAATTATATATTTTTTTGTATTACAGAACAGGTGTTATTGGTTGTAAAAATGTTGTAGTCATTGTCTTTAGCGTCCCAAAGCTAATTTGCTTTGGTGGAGAAGTGCCACAAAACATAAAGGAGTATCTTGTTAGTTCTGTTTTTAAGTAAGAACGATTTTCGTTTGCTTCGGGGAGTAAGCCAACAAACTACTTTATTGTTGTTGTGGTTGTTCTTCCTGTTGTTGTTCCTGTTGTTGTTTCTGTTGTTGTTCCTGTAGGAAAGGTCGATGGAAGAGCCTTAAAAGGTCCGAAAAAGGTGTTTCGCTTTGAGTCAAAGATAAAGAAATTTTAGGATAGGAAATTTATGATTTATTTATAAGAATGAAAATGTAAAAAATAAATAATGTTTATGTAAAACAGCACAAAAAATTATTTCTAATAAAATATAGCGTATTTATTTTAGTTTTCGTCTGTGAAACAAGGCTCTATTTGACTGTAGATTTTAGCAGGTTTAAACTTACGTCAATTTAGGTATATAATGTTAACTTGTGCTTGGTAGGGAAAATCTTGCACGTGTCCTGAATAAGGTGGAGGTCGGATCACGCCTTGTTCTTTTTGCAAGCGAGCAATATAATAATAATAATAATAATAATAATAATCATAATATAATAATAATAATAATATTAATAATATTAATAATAATAATACGAAGCTTAATTTTCAAGTCAAAGGCCCTTTTGGTAGACTTATTCCACTTGAATAGGGGTTCATTTTCTCAATATGATAATAATAATAATAATAATAATAATAATAATAATAATAATAATAATAATAATAATAATAATAATAATAATAATAATAATAATAATAATAATAATAAAGCAATTTTGTTTCACTAAATTTTTACTTGGATATTAATTACCTTCAACAACACCAAGAATAACCATCCATAAAACATTAACATTCATTTGAATATCATTATCGAAACTCTTGACATTTACTTAAAATAAATGTGAGAAATTTTATATCTAAGTCAAACGGGACTTTCCCCAAGTTATAAAATCCGATGTCGTTGTCGGAAGTTTCCGCGGCAAGAATAAAAAAAAAAAAAAATACGACGAGGGCTAATCAAAGTTTTGGCAAAAGAAGGACCTGATTAATTCAAAAAATCAGATTAAACCTGGAAAGTTGTTAACCTGGGAACAAAAAATATTAGGATAAAAAAAGTTAAGAAGAAAAAGAGTCAGGAATTTCCTACCTACAACAAAAGTCGTCTGGTTATTTACATCTACAGAAGTCATTTTCTGACTCGGATGAAAAATAGTGTCTGGGTTGTCAATGCCAAAGTCGTTTCCAAAAGCAAACAAATGAGATACGGTAAACAAACTTCTGTCTCGCATCTTGTAAAATGCATATAAAGAGTTGCAAGACACATTAGTCAAAGACATTCACCAAAGAAAAATGAATCCCAGTCATGAAAACTGAAATTCATTCATCAAGGAACACTCAACTCGAAGCAACCAGGCAAAACCACTGAAGCTTTTCAGTTCAAAGAATAAAATTTAGGCCAAAAAGAATCCCCCCCCCCCCCCCCCCCCAACCTCATGACCACTCAAACCTTGGGTTTGTGAATGACCTGCCTTTCTCGTCGTCTCTCAGACGCCGCCTCTCGTCATATAAGGGCGTCCTCTGAGTGTGTACCTCATGCTTGTGTGAAGAATAAATAATTATGCACTACTCCACCTGCACTCCACTGCTAGGAGTAGGTAGTGAAAGGATTTTAGAGAAAAGGGGAACATTCTACTTCTCTGAGCTGTTGGGGTTCTTGGCTTCTTTCAGAGGAGTGGTAAAATCTCCTCTGGAAAAGTACACAAGAGTGGTTTAGTGCATGCGGAAATATTCCATAATTGGGGGGAAATGGTATGTGATATCCGTAATATTATTGACTGCTTAAACCTGACAGGTTCCAGAGAAAACGGGAGGCTGCATCACAGAAAACGTGAAATACATTTCCTCTACGTTAATTGATTGCACATAGAAAATGGGGAAAAATTGCTTTGTACTCTCAGTCATTTGGTTATGAATCCAAACCTTAACGGAGATGAGTAAATATTTAGGTCAAATTAAAGTAAATAAGCACACAGAAAGATTAAGTTGTCGAAAAGCCCAGCGATATCGCAACTGGCAATATACAAACAGACCTAAAATTTGTGAAAGAAAATGGAAGTGGCTGATTCCTGTAAGTTTTCAGAATTCTATTCAGTATTTTTTTTTTTTTTTGAAGGGGGGGGGGGGGGGGGGGGGGTGGAGGCCTTTCCCAGAACGGCAGATGAGACTTCTCCTGAGTCCAATAGCACCCTGTGCTTTCACCCTCGTCGGGGAACGCTGGTGAAGAGAATCGTATTGCACTTTCGTTGCTTTGCGCCGTGCAAAAGTCACCAAATGGTTGTAATAATTGGGATATTGTTGCCCCATTTCCTGTATGTTTTTATAAAAAAAAATGGAGAGAGAGAGAGAGAGAGAGAGAGAGAGAGAGAGAGAGAGACTGGACAGTGTTGCTGTGAATAGGACGAATTTTCCATTCATGAAGGCACGTTCCGAATCTGTAATCATGTTCAAGTTATGTCTACGAAAAGAATGAACCAGGTGGAAATGTCAAGAGTTTAACATTAGTTCTTACTCTCTTCAAGGGTTCATTAATTTGTAAGAGAAACAGACAGACTTATAAACTTATAAATATCAGTCTAGGAAGACTTAACTTCCTTCTCTAAATAGTCACAGATAGCAAGTGAAGATTTCGGAAGGTTCTGACCTTGAAATGACCTCGTATCATGACGAAAGTCTCGAAAGTCTCAGAAAATAAGGTTTATAAGAAGGACTTTGACCAGGGAGACATTTTCAGATTTTATGCCATGAAACTGACCTCGTATCATGACGAAAGTCTCAAAACGTAAGGATTATCAAAAAGACTTTGACCAAGGGTAAATTTCCAGATATGTATGACATTCAAGTGACCTTGAATCACCTTTTTTCACCCATTTCCCTCTTAAAACATTTTTGGTAAAGGGCGAAATATATATATATATATGAGAGGGCTTTACGGTCAGCGAACACACAAGTAATTCAGCTCATTCACCACCGAATAGAATTATCCTCAAGGCTACTTGAACCGTATTTTGAAGTAACCCTTTCCCCCTCCCCCCCTCCCTTACTCCCCTCATTACCAGCATTTACTTACACACGAATGCCTACTTATCCCCAGAGTTCAGTATAAAATAGAATAGTCCTACTTTTTGTAACAAGTAGGTACACCCCGCCAGGCCACGTTGTCTTCAGCTTACACCCATCCTTCGAGTGTCTGGTGGGAAGTCAATACCCCCTACTTTATATCCTTGTTTAGGTGTAGGGGAATGGGCGGGGGAGGGGGGATTTGAAGGGTCGAAAAGGGGGAAGGGTGTGTATTCATTCCCCTTCTCTTCAAAGAAGCTCTAGGCTTCGTCTTTGTTTAGAGAACAATAACACTTGCGCTCTTGACAAGTACAAGGTCAGTGGTGTGGAAGACGAGACGTAATAAAACGTGTATGGAGGAATGGAAAGGGAAGATTAAAAGCAATGCAGAAAAGATGAATCATCTTATTCTTCTTCTTCCTCTTCTCAGCTTAATCCTTAGTCCGGGCGTAAATGATTCAATTTGAAGAGGTAAATTCGTGCGTAAAGTAATTTAATATATATATATATATATATTATACATATATATATATATTTATATATATATACATATATATATATATATATATATATATAATATATATATATATGTATGTATATATGTATTATATGTAGGTCTTATAGCTATATGATTTAAAAATACTAGTTCTTTGACGACCTTGAGGTCAAACATTAAAATACACTCTAGAATCGAAGGGTCCCTATCGCTTCCTTTTCCAACATCTCGCTAATGAACTAACATCTCATTAGACCAGCATATAAAGCAGTTTCATTTAGCTGTTCGACCTTCATCAACGTATTTTCAAATAAACCTTAATTATGAAAGACAATTTTGAAATATATCGGTAATCAGTCGGTGCAAATCACTCCTCTTAATATGATATTCTCGTCGAAAGCCTAGAATTATAAATAATTATATTTTAGAGAGTTCAGAAGAGAATTTTTTTTATCAGATTTTCCAAACATGTGATCAGCTTACGCCCCGAGTCTAAAAAAAATGGTAAAAAGAGACTTGATAAGGCTTGATGGAAAGGATCTCCTTAAGAAACTTGGTATTATATATCTCTCTCATAATGTATCCAGCTTGCCAGAGCCTTTTCTTTCATGAGTTTTCATTCTAAGGACCCAACGGCATCGGGTTCTCTTGGTTGAGAACCTGGATGGACATAGAAATATGTAACCGGAAGCGTATTTAAAACGAACCATGTAAACATTAAAGGAAATATAATAAAATCTGAATTGTTTAAGAAACTTACTTTCTCGAATTGTAGAAATGAGTGACGCATTTCTGTACAGGAACTATAGGCTTATATTTTTTAAATGTAGGCCTATACCTTCATTATGGCCTTGTACGTTCAGGATAGGCCTATCCCTTCAGTGTAGGCTTATACGTTCAGGATAGGCCTATAAGTTTCAGTATAGCTTATACTTTCAATATAGACTTAAACATTCAGTATAGGCTTATGAATGTAGGATTCTACTTTCAGCAGAGGCATATACTTTCAGTGTGTAGGCCTATACTTTCAATATGGGCATATATTCTCGGTATAAGCCTATACTTTCAATATAAGCCTGTGCTGAAAATATAGGTCTACTATACTGAAAGTAGAGGTCTATAGTTTAGGCATAGGCCTATACGTACTTTCAGTATAGGCCTATACTTTATATAAATAAGCCTCTACTGAAGGTATAGGTCAATACTATCAGTAAAAAAACAACCGTAAATAAAACTGAAAATAAACAACAGCCTGAATGAATCATTATTATATATGAAGTAAACTTCTAAAATAGTAATCAAGGAAAAACTCACACTCCCTCTTACGAGGACTTAAAAAAAATAAAAAAATAAAAATAACGAAAATGTAAATGAAAAGATTCAGCTCCTCATGAAGGACAGAGAAACATAATCAGGCGAATTTAGAGAAGGAGAGAAACTGCCAACGCAAAAGGGGGAGCTCAGGTAATGGACGAAAGGAAGTTCATTAGACAAGAAGACGCGACTTGAGCCAGATGCAACCAAGTTCACAGGTGGATAGCCCCGTAGAGAGAGAGAGAGAGAGAGAGAGAGAGAGAGAGAGAGAGAGAGAGAGAGAAATGTATAAATACTGAAAACTTGGGAAACAAAAACTAGAGAATGGAAGAGAGAGAGAGAGAAAACCAGAAAATTGAAAATTAAAAGACAAGAGTGAGAGAGAGAGAGAGAGAGAGAGAGAGAGAGAGAGATGACGAAATGAAGAAATGATGATTTACTCGGGAGATTAAGAAAATCAGGAGAGAGAGAGAGGAGAGAGAGAGAGAGAGAGAGAGAGAGAGAGAGAGAGAGAGAGATTACGAAATGTAGAAAGGCTGATAACTTGAAACAGGAAAAATTTAGAAGATTTAAGAGAGAGATTACGAAAATCAGAAGAAGAAGAAGAAGAAGAAGAAGAAGAAGAGAGAGAGAGAGAGAGAGAGAGAGAGAGAGAGAGTCTCTCCTATTCACGGAACCACGTTCCGAGGTCTGAATGGCCGGGCTGAATGTGTCCCCCCCCCCCTCCCCCACAAAGAATTACGTTTCTTGGAAATGGCGAAAGAGATCTTTGATGCTACGCCCTGCCGGCGTGTTGATTTATTTTTATGCACGGACACACAGACAGACAGACAGTGTGAAACGCCGCTACCACTGGCTGGGGTATTTCGGTATATATATATACATATGTGTCAGTGCTTCGGGAAGTGTCGTATAAGATATCTGGCGAAATGTCATATCACGGAATGGGTACGAGTTCCTGGTCTAGGTTCTCAGTTTGTATGTCTGTATATATATATATATATATATATATATATATATATATATATATATATATATATATACATATATGTGTGTGTATATATATATATATATATATATTTACACACATCTATATATATATGTTATATATATATATATACATATATATATCAATATATATATATACATATATATATATATATATATATATATATATATATATATATATATATATATATTCATCACGAGAGGGTGATATTATTCATGAGAAAAGTATCAAGCGCTCTGAAACTGATATCAACGAGAACAATGGACATTATTGCATACGTATAATGATTTATGTATGCATGAACGATATGCAGCAACAATGTATATAAAATGTCTCGTTAATTGAAATGCAAAGGCTTTAGGAGATGCATTCAAATCAAAAGGCTTCTGGTATTGGACACATTTATACCTCTTAATAATAATATAAACACTGCAGTTATGATACTCAGTTCATAATTGCATGGGGCAGTAACAGCAGTATCAATATTTATAAATTAACCAGCGAACCTCGTTGAAAATGGCAACAAAAATTCTTTTCATTCCTACCAAAACAAACCTGGCTTTCAGCAAATATAAGTACGAGGCAGTAGATGCGTCAACACGAACCAAAACCAGGCATCGACTTTACAAACCAAGCAAATCCCCGAACACACACAAACTTCAATCCCTAGTATATTTTTGGAGTCTGCCCCCATGTGGCAGATAAGAGAGGCCTTTGAGTAATGGCCGAGTGCTGTTATAACTTCATTAGCTTTTGTGGGGGTCAATAAAAAAAAAGCGCTTCATCTCTCCCAGCCAATGAATATGGTTATAGAGAATCTTCCATTTTTTCTGTGCTGTGATTGGTCGATTCGTTTGATTTGGAGCAGTTAAAGGAGAACACTAATTTTATTTGATATGTTGGGGGAGTTCAAGAACTGGTTTCTTATTTGAGATGCTTTGAATAATTTTATTGGACCAGGTAAAGGGAAAATACTTTTTTTTATTGTTTGTTTCATCTGTTGGGGCAGTTCAAGTACTGTTTTAGTTGAGATGCTGTGAATAATTTAAACATTTAATATTTGTTTCTTGAAGTAGTTTTCTTCGAAAGGTATAATTTTCTGTCAGTTTTTAACCATTTTGATAAGTTTTTATACACTGCTGTTACTTGCACGCAGGCATGTATGAGATGAATGAATTATTTTAAGCATAAAAACGAAAGATTAAAGAAAAGATGAAAGATTAAAGAGGCTAACTTATAATAAGGAATGACTAAGTGTTCCGCAATTGAGCAGTTCAAATATGAATGTTGCAGTGACCATTTTGCTCTTTTTTTCTGGAACCCACCAGTGTTTAGGAAAATAGCTATTTATTTTACTTTTTATTTTTACCATTCTCTTTCTCCTGAGAAGGGTTGGCTTCAGAAGGTGTTAGCCTTCAGGTTTAAATAGCAAGTCTTATTTGGATGAAGTTGCTAGCCCATTGCTAGAGTTTACCATACGTGTTTCCCTTTGTAGAAGTTAGCTAGCTAAAGCCCACTTAGTATTTTATAAGTAAGATGTACCCCTGATAATCAGTAACAGTGTGGAAGAGTTTAAAAGAAAGCTAGACAGAATCATTAGAAGGACTCTGTGAATGAATGGTAAAACCTGCTCCTAGAGATAAGTGAGCACACGATGTCTCCTCTTAGGATGGACTAACAAGTCTTTGAGACATCCTAATCCTTGTAACTCTTCCTGCTGTGGCCATCAGCAACTCATTATCCGTCTGCTAAAACTTTCATGTCATTGCAACTATGAGGATTTGATGATTCAAAAGTAAGGTGACATTGTATTGTTAGTTCTACGTCATGATGTCATACCCAGATTTTTGTTAGTGTAAAAATCTTTATCTTCAATGACGTCATTTCAATTCTAATTTTATTGGTCTAAATAAATAAGATACAAAACGGCCATCTTGAAATGTCATAGACATGACCGCAAGGCACCAAATTTAACCCGGTTAGTAAGATATAATTACAAAAATATAATGATAAAAATATAATGATGAAGTTGCTCCAAATTCATCCACAAAAATGATATTGCAACTAAGATATAATTTAAAAAAAATATAATGATCAAATCGTTGTTCCAAATCCACCCACAAAAATAATATGGCTATTAAGATATAATGACTAAAATATGATGATAAAATCGTTGTTCCAAATTCATCCACAAAAATAGAGCAACTAAGATATAATGAGAAAAATATAATGATCACTTCATTTCCTCCAAATTCATTCACAGAAATGATATGGCCAATAAGACATAATTACAAAAAATATAATGGCCAATTCATCTGCTCCAAGTTCATCCACAAAAAACGATATAACACAATTGTGTTCAACGGTAAAAGACCGCATAAACACATCAACATCAGAGATAAACGATTCCGCTGTGTTAATATCTTTTTCCCCTCCTTTTTTTTTAATGGAATCAAATGAGATCGTTAATCAGGTAATCAGATTAGAACGGCGGAACTTTTAAAAAAAACCGCAGACTTTGATGGCTGGAAAAGGCGAGTTCGTGACTCGTCTCATAATTAAAGGAGTTATTTAAAGTTTTTTTTATTTATTTATTTTTTTTTTTATTTTTTTTTGCAATGGGATAAAGAGAATATTTTTTTAAAGAATATTTCCCTCCCCTTCTCTTCCCTCCCTTCCACCCGAAAGGTGAAGAGGATCTGCAGAGCCCATATAAGGCCGGAGTCCGTGCGCCCCCGGGTAGGGCGCCCTTCCATTAGCCCGATGAGGTAGCAGCTTCTCCTCCCTCCCCTTCCTTCCCCTCTCCTCCTCCTACTCCTCCTCCTCTCCTTCCTCCTCCCCTTCCCTCTCCCTTTATCCCCTCCCTTTTACCTCCTCCTCCCATCCCCTCCCCTCCCCTTGTTAATCAACTCAGTGGTCTGCTTAAACTAAAATTTACTTTCTTTTTTCTCCACCTCCTCTTCCCCTTCCCTCCCCCTTTATCCCCTACCTTTCACCTCTTCCTTTCCTCCCCTCTTTGCTACCCCTCCCCCTTCACCTAGGGAGGTGAGGATGACCTCATAGAGGCCCTCCCATTTTCTGTTTTATTATTGTATGCATTTTTAAGGAGCACTGGCCTCTCTCTATCTCTCTCTCTCTCTCTCTCTCTCTTCCCTACTTAACCGCAGCCGAGCCCCACAACATTCGAATAATAACCAGGTACAAAAATCCAGTTTATTGTATTTTATATGAAATTCATTCTTACTTTTACGTGTTTCAGTTTGTTTGTAAGTTTGTGAGGTTCACTCATAACGGCGACCCCGACTATGGATTAAGCCGAGATGAAGAATAAGACCTATAACAATTATTATTATTATCATTATTAATATGCAGTCATTATAAGGGCTGTAACTATTATTAATATTAATTTTTAGCAGATGAACCCTATTCATATAGAACAAGCCCACCACAGCAGCACAGGGGCCATTAACTTGAAATCCAAGCTAACAGAGATTGGTTGAGAAGTTAAGTATATCTTAGTTTAACCAGACCACTGAGCTGGTTAACAGCTCTCCTAAGGCTGGCCCGAAGGTTTAGATATTTTTTTCACGTGGCTAGGAACCAATTGGTTATTTTGCAACGGGACCTACAGCTTATTGTGGGATTCGAACCACATTATAAGAGAGATGAATTTCTAATCACTAGAAATCAATTCCTTTGTTTCCACGTTGGCAGAGCTGGGACTCGAACTTACGACCACCGAATTGGTAGGCGGGCTCGTAAACCGCTCGTCCAACGAGGAACTCCCAGAGAATTGGTGGTCATTAGAAAGAAGTCACAAAAGGTAACTGGAAATACAGAAAGGAGAGGTGACTTATTGAAAGGAAAAAACACATTAATAAGTTACTAAATAAATAAAGTTAAAAATGTCAGTAAATTCTGAATATTCAAGGGACTTACAGCCAACAGAATCAGTAGCAACAGAATGTAAATATAAAGGCAGCAAAAACGCGACTTTTGAAATTCCTCGGCTGGAACATGTATCTAAAAGACCTTCCAGACTGGAAACGTTTTTGTTTACCTTTCTCTTAAACACGAATCCCAAAGAGGTTGGGGGAAATGTTTTCACTCTACACCCGGGGGAAAATTCGGCCATTTCCACCCAAATGAATTTATCGAACCGACGGAAACTTGATCAAGAGAAATTCAATCGAGTGAGCCATCTCGCAATTTCCCCCCCAGATCGATACTGCTGGAATCTAATCAAGGTGTACCTGCGAGGTGGCCATTCCAGAATGCTAAGAGCCGCTGGGAAAGCTGGTTATGGAAGGCCGCTGGAAAAGCTGGTTATGAAAGCCAGCAGACGGAAGCGTCTGGAAAAGTGGGTTATGGAAGGCTACTGGAAAAGCTGGTTATGAAAAACATTGGATAGAAGGCCGCTGGAAAAGTGGGTTATGAAATCCCGCTGGAAAAGTGGGTTATGGAACCCCGCTGGAAAAAAGGGTTATGAAAGCAGCTGGAAGAGCGGGTTATGAGAGCCACTTTACGAAAGCCTCTGGAAAGTCAGGTTGTGAAAGCCACTGGAACAGCGTTTTATGAAGGCCACTGGAAAAGCTGGTTATGAAGGCCACTGGAAAAGTTGGTTATGAAGGCCACTGGAAAAGCTGGTTATGAAGGCCACTGGAAAAGTTGGTTATGAAGGCCACTGGAAAAGCTGGTTGTGAAGGCCACTGGAAAAGCATGTTATGAAGGCCACTGGAACAGCAGGTTATGAAGGCCACTGGAAAGCTGGTTATGAAGGCCACTGGAAAAGTTGGTTATGAAGGCCACTGGAAAAGTTGGATATGAAGGCCACTGGAATAGCAGGTTATGAAGGCCACTGGAAGAGTTGGTTATGAAGGACAATGGAAAAGTTGGCTATGCAAGCCACTGGAAAAGTATGTTATGAAAGCCACTGGAAAAGCTGGCTATGAAAGCCGGTGGATAGCTGGTTATGAAAAATTCATGTAAACTGGCTAGGTCTTGTTGAAGGTTCCGTATGTTAACGTTGAAGATGAAATTAACTCGAGGAAAGGTTGAAGAGTAAATGGTGAAAATGCGAAAAAAAATAATAATAGTATGTCTCGCCATAAACGTAAACAGCATGAACCCCAATATTACTGCTGATAATAATTTTATAAACAAATACTCACAAACAAACGTCAGAATCACAGAGATCCCTGGTAATAAAAATTCCCCAAATATCAAATATAGGGAACAAAATCCTCCCTGCTCTACTGGTTTTTCGCATTACTGACACGGCGAGAAAATAAAATACATTTTATTGTGGGGAGGTTTCCACAATGGCCAGCCATTTATTCACATGTTTTATGAAGCAAGAATTATGACTAGTACACGGGCGCTCTGACCCTTGATGATGAAGGGGTTGGGGAGGAAGGAGGCGGGGGGTGTAGGTTAAGGGGAGGGGTGGTTAGAGAGAAGGAATGGGCGGGGTTAGGGAGATATCATGTAAAGGGTTGTAGCTCGTACGTTCCACTGTACCAGCTCTAATGAAGTTTGGAGATGGGTTGCTGTGGTTGACATAACTACAGAGCAACATCGTAATTATTTTTAAGCAATAATTCCTCCAATACTTTATCTGTATCCATATTTAATGTATTCCAAAGTTCCTGAGTCTTTCACTACAATGCCTATCATTTTATTTAATGATACTTCTTTATACCAATCCGAGCATTCATGGCAATGTCGAAATGACTAACTCTCTCTCCGAAACGGCGCAATCTGGGTCATCTTGATGTGGCTGGACGTATAGACGCTGGTTGCTTACCGTTTGTTTTGACTCTTTTGGAGTTGAGACTTATTATTTTCATTGATTTCTTTGTCTTCTAGTCTTTGTCTTCGTCTCCTTGGTTTCCTCATCTTGAAGGAAATTGATTTGAAGAAAAGCTAAAGGTTTTCTTCAACAAAGAAAATAGGCTTTGCACTTTACGAGAATAGCTCGTTTTCTGTATGTGAATATAAGTGATATGCTGTATTTTAGACCATTTGATTTCGTGTCATAAAAACTTTCATTGCAAGATACGTTTGTTATCTAAATAAATGCTTTACACATTCACATATTTAAAACGGCATTTAACCACACAAACAGGAGGTAAAAGCCAGAGAAAAACCAGGAATAAAAATGATCAGATATACAAGGGAATTTAAGAGGAATTCCTGCTTGTGAACGAAAGCAAAGCAATCAACTCCACTGATTCCAATTATTCCCGACGAAAAAAGAAATCCTCCAGTATAACCAACATCACTACATCTCATTTCCTCCTTATATCCTCCCATTCCTAACCACACCCCCCCCTTTCCCTTCCTCTCCCATAACAACCTATTTCCCTCCTTCCAATCCAACCCTCTCTCTCTCTCTCTCTCTCTCTCTCTCTCTCTCTCTCTCTCTCTCTCTCCTAAACTCTGTACATAATCTTTGTATTTTTCATTAGACGCGATTTTAAGCCTCTTCAGCATGCAAGACTTAAACCAAAACTACTGGAGCATTGGCTGGCAATATTCACACCTGGAAGTGCGCACGCGCGCACATACATGCACGCAAAACACATACAAACATATAATATACATATGCATATATATACATATATATATATATTTTATATATATATATATATATATATATATATATATATATACGTATATATATATATATATATATATATATATATATATATATGATATATATATATCCTTTATACAGCGATCCCAATCAGTACCTTATTAGTTACAATATATTTTACAATGACAAATAAAACTAGGATAAAAACTATCGTTAGGGAAAACACGGTCAGTGAGAGGGAGGGTGTAGCATTGTGGTACACACACACACACACACACACACACACACACACACATATTTCTTGTGATAGAAGTTCACTCTCGACGTGGTCGGAAGTCACGTCAAGCCGTTGGTCCCGTTGCTGAATAACCACTGGTTCCATGCAACGTCAAAACACCATACAAACAAACAAACACACACACACACACAATTGAGATTTACCCATTTTATAATTACTGATGTTATTCCATAATTTAGTCAGTCTTTTACCTTGTTGATAAACTTTAAATGTGAATAATATGAAGGCAAATAAATGTTTAATATTAAAATTCAGGAATAGTCAAGACAAAAGACTTGATAAATAAACCTGACGATACAATTTACTCACAGAAATCCGGAAAATACCAAACATTAAATTCCAGCAAAGAAACTAACAGATTCCACTTAAGTACGTCGAAGAATTTCTTTCGGAAATAAAAATAGACATTTATTTCCTCTAATCAAATTCTCATCTCCTCTGATCACTTTTTATTAGAGAGAGAGAGAGAGAGAGAGAGAGAGAGAGAGAGAGAGAGAGAATACTTTAATTAGAAAAATTTCTCCCTGGCATAATCACTGATCAAGCCGAAAATTGATGGAGTGATCACGGACCCTAAAATATCGGGACCCACCCTTCCAAATTAATCAGATTTCCTGGTCACATGACCGTGATAGGCCTTAGGCCTTGGTGAAGACGACAAGGATTCATTATAATCTTGGAAATTTTAATTCTCTTCCATTAGACGGTGGTGATGTCATTATGATTTAACAAATCGTGATTTGTTCATTATGAATATTAGATGTCCATTTTTTAAAAGATATTCTTAATTTTTTCTTTACGAATATTAGTGTCCATTTATTTGAAAGATAGTTCCACGTTGGCCGAGTCCATTTCGCACTTGGCTACCATTCCGGTGGTCCGAAGTTCGATTCTCGGCTCGGGCAACGCGGAACCAGAGGAATTTATTTCTGGTGATAGAAATTCATTTCTCGATACAATGTGGTTCGGATCCCACAATAAGCTGTAGGTCCCGTTGCTAGGTAACCAATTGGTTCCTAGTCACGTAAAAATATATCTAATCCTTCGGGCCAACACTAGGAGAGCTGTTAATCAGCTCAGTGGTCTGGTAAAACTAAGATATACTTAACTTTATTTGATAGATATTCTTCATTTTTTTTTTCATCATGAATATTAGCGTCCATTTTTAGAAAGATATTCTTCATTTTCTTCATTATTTTTTCATTATGAATATTTAATGTCCATTTTTTAAAAGTTATTCTTCATTTTTTCATTCTGAATATTAATGTCCGTTTTTTAAAAAGATATTCCTAATTTTTTTATTACGAATATTAGTGTGCATTTTTGAAAAGATAAATTTTTTTTATTCTGTCTATTTCTAAAATATATTCTTAATTCATTATGAACATTAGTGTGTATTTATAAAATATATTCTTAATTTATTCATTATGAAATTAGTGTCTACTTATAAAATATATTGTTAATTTATTCATTGTGAATATTAGTGTCCAGTTTTAAAAGATATTCTTCATATTTTTCATTATGAATATGAGTGTCCATTTTTACAATATTATTTTTTTCATTATAAATATTAGATGTCCATTTACTTTTGAAATTTATTGCCTTCATACTTCCAGGTGTCTATTTTTAAAAGATATTCTTCATTTATTCATTATGAATATTAGTGTCCATATTTTAAAAGACAATCTTCATATTTTCCATTATGAACAACAGATGTTTATTTAATTTTATGATTTATTGCCTTCATATCTTCAGAAGTTTATTCATTGTGGATATTTGATGCTGTCCATTCACTTTTAAAATGCATTGCATTCACGATTTCAGTTGTAAAATTATTCATTCGTAATTTTGTATACAACAGTTATTATTCATGGGTCGCTGCCGATAACGACATTCAGACAAGTCTTCAAATGGTTGAAAAATTAAGGAATTATTTAACGTTTCCTGTTAATGTCAAACTTCAACGTTTTCTGTAGATTCCAAAAATAAATTCAGGAAAATTTTCATGCAGTGGATATTAACATCCGTAAAAAGTCACCTTTTCCCGGGGAACACAATATTCAGATATTGAGTAGGATTGGAGCTGCACACGGGAGAAGTCTCTAAGTCTTAAAGTGTAATATGACGCTCATCAAAGACCAAGGGAGAGAGGGATTATATTTTGATAAAGGCTTACTTTTTGCATCGGTAATCCTGCGGAAAGTCTTGCCAAGTGGAAAACTTCAGCAGTGGTCAGACATTTGCATGCTTTGGGAATCAGTTTCAAATCTGGCCTCCTGCTGGGTCCTGTCTGGCTGTGGGGGGGGGAGGGGGGGGACTGGGGGTGGTATTTTTGGTAGGGGGGAACCGGGGAGGTAGATCGGTTGAGGGATATTAGCTGCAATACCTTTCTGATCCTTAATATCTTTTTATTCTTGGGGTTATTTCTCGAGACTTCAGTGATGTCTCTTTGACTGTAAAATAAAATTAGTGAAAAATGCGCTTTCTTACCTGCTTCCAGTGAAACTTTCAACCACGGCCTGGTGGTGGCCTGTGTTGTTGGCTCTTATAGCAGTGCTAGATGCACTGTTATGGCTAACCTTAACCTAAAATAAAATAGAAACTACTAAGGCCAAAGGGCTGTAATTTGGTATGATTAATGATTGGAAGGTGGATGTTCAATATACCAATTTTTAGCCATTTGACCTCAGTAGTTTTTAAGATCTGAGGGCGAACAGAAAAATGTGCGGACGGAGAGACAAAACGGCACGATAGTTTTTCTTTAAAGACAACTAAAAGGACTAATCTTTCAGTTAAAACTATTCTCTTCAACTTGCATTTTTTTTTAAAACCCCAACCCCCCCCAAAAAAAAATATCGCCAACCCTTTGTGTGTGTGTTTATGTTTGTTTGTCTTCCTAATCAAGAAATGTCAGGTTTTTAAGCTAATAATCTAATATCCCTTCCCTTCCCTTCACTTCCCTTCCCTTCCCCTCCTTACTTCCATTCTTTTCCCTCTCACCTTCCATTCCCCTCCCCTCCCTTTCTCTCTCCTTCCCCTCCCTTCCCATCTTGCCCTCCCTTCCTTTCCCCTACCCTTCCCTCCCTTCACTTCCCTTCCCTTCTTGCCCTCGCTTCACTGCCCTTCCCTTCCCTCCCCTCCTCCGACCTTAAATCCCGGACTGATCATCAAACAAAGCTCCGAGTGGAATGAGGAGAAGAGCCTTTAAATAAATAAAAGGGAGAAGGACGGTGAGGGGTAGAAGGGAGGGAGGTGGGTGGGTGAAGTTGAGTGCTGTTATAACTTCCTCAACTTCGATGGGGGTCCGAAGAAATGGGTTCCTGCCGACAAACTTCCTCTCGAACTTTTCTTCTTCTTCTTCTTCTTCTTCTTCTTCTTCTTTTGTGATTTGGAGTTTTTTTTTTTTTTTTCTTTTCATTGTCTTTCAAAAGGATGGAAGAGTAGACTAGTAAAAGATCAGTTCATAGAGGTATATATATATATATATATATATATATATATTATATATATATATATATATATATATACACACACACTGTGTGTGTGTGTGTAGAAGGAGTTTGTTAAAATGCAAAATTGTTTCCAATATATAAATGGTAGTAAAAAAGCTTCATGTTTATATATGAATGTGATAGAAGTGATGCTCTTGTATGCGCGCGTGTATATATATATATATATATATATATAGATATATATATATATATATATATACATACACATATATATATATATATATATATATATATATATATATGAACATGAAGCTTTTTTACCATCAATTATATAATAGCAAAAGTTTTCAGATCTCATAAACTGCTGCTTTCCTCTGCTAGTTGGGACCAATATGAGAATGCAAAATTGTTAGGAAAACGGTTCAATCAATTTAATTTCAGAAGTTCGCACGGGATTAATTTGTCACAGTTTTAAATTAGATATTTCTGACTGAAAGTCCTTTTAATCTAAATAATCGCCCGTGATTGGCTTATTGCCCTTCAAGTGAAGTCTGTGGATAGAAATGTGTATTCTATGCTTACTAAATTTGATATCACGTCAATTTTATTTTGTGTCATTGTTCTCTATTTGTAGTTTTAGGTTTTTAAACGTTTAAACTCCTGCCTCTACTAAGCGCTTCCTTCGTTACTGTTTATTAATTCAGTAAAAGTTTTTGTCTTCGATATCTTCGAACAAATGACAGTAAGAAATCAAATTCTTTGTTGACAGTAATTGTTGGATTATCAAGAAAACCTGAGACGCCTGCAAAGAGAATCTGTAAAGGAATGCAAAAACAAAAGAAGGAATATGGTGAGAATCATTACAGATGAAAACAAGATAATAGCAATTGTCAAACAATATAATGGCAGTCGTGAATCTGAAGATTATAACTCCATTCGTTTTGCAAGCTGATGTGTTTTGCACGAAAGAGCATTCCAAGAATGAAGCCACATTTACAAGGAAATCAATTCGACAGATATTTCAAGACGTAACGTGAGGTGTAGAAATAAATCAGCCCTCGGCGAAGTCGGCGAATAAATCCTAGGTTTATTTTCCAATCTTCCTTATCTGGCGAGACAAAGATATCTTTCGGAAATCAGAGGACTCCGTTCTGAACTTGTGGGGGGGCTTAATTTTCGAAGAGCCAAAACTTAGCGAATTTCGCCAAAGTATTGGGGTATTGATTTCCTTTAATTAGAGCGTCTCGGAATTAAAGTCTTGGAGGAAAAATATAGAAGATATATAAAAAGCTGAGGAAAATGAATAGTTCGTTGAAGAAGAGCGTCGGAGGAGGATCCTGGAAACAAAAACAGATTGGCAGTTATGGAATCCAGATTTAGAACGCTTATGGCGGGAATCGGCAACTCAATACGTTGCATGTCCACACACGTACGAATCTAACAAGGCGTGATGCGACCTTCAGCTTACTCGGGACGCGTGCAAGATTCCCCCCACACGCATGGTTTGTAGACATTATATTGCTGACTTAACATAAATTATAACGTGCTAAAATCTATGTTCAACTACAGTCTCGTTTCACCAACGAATACTAGAATAAATACGCTATAATTTATTACGTTTTCATTCTGATCAATAAATCATAAAGATCCTTTCCTAAAATTCCTGCATCTTCAACTCCCCCCCCACCCACCCCCCCCCCCACACCAGAACAACAACAGCAAGAACAACAAATATAATCAAAATATGCTGCAAATGTCAGTGCACAAGCATCCACTCTTAATCAAATACATTTCTCCGAAAGCAATATATACATTACAATCGCCTACTGCGAATCACAAATTCCTGTAAAAGCAAAGTACATCACTGACACAAACGCGCTTTCAATACATCAAAGTGGACCGGAAATTTCCCAAAGTCATTCCGGTCCGTTCCATCTCGAGGCAGCAGAAGCAGCAGCATCCGATTACCGAGGCGGGACGAAGAAACGGGAATAAGACGGAGGAACGAAGTCAAGTTTCTCTCTTTTGGGAGCAAATGATGCGAAGGGGAATCCTTTCAAATGTATTGCGTCTGAACTGACACTCATTTTCTCTCGTTTTTTAAAAATAATTTTGGACTTTCTATATTCAGGTTATTTTCTATATTTAGGCGCTTTCTATATTCGATTGGTCGTTTTAGTTTTTTTTTTTATTTAATGTTCTTCCCTTTTTTAGAAATAATTTTTTTTGACTGCTTTCTATATTCAGGGACTTTCTATATTCAGGGACTTTGTATATTCGGGTCGTTGTAGTTTTTGCGATGAAGAATACGTGCATTTTTTTATTTCAGTTTATTTCCTTTTTTAAAAATTATTTTTTGACTGCTTTCTATATTTGGGGACTTTCTATATTCAGGGACTTTGTATATTTGGTCGGGTCGTTTTAGTTTTTGCGATGAAGAATACGTGCATTTTTTTTATTTCAGTTTATTTCCTTTTTTAGAAATAATTTTTTTTACTGCTTTCTGTATTCAGGTGCTTTCTATATTCGTTTTTTTTTGCGATGAAGAATACGTGCAATTTTTTTATGTCATCTTATTTCCTTTTTTAGAAATAATTTTTTTTAATGCTTTCTATATTCAGGAACTTAATATATTCAGGTGATTACTATATATGGGTGGGTCGTTTTAATTTTTGCGATGAGGAATACGGTGTTTTTTTTATTTTATTTAATTTTTTAAAATTAATTTTTTTCCTTACTACATCCAGGTGCTTTTTATATTCAAGTGCGCCGCTTCAAGTTTTTTTTCCCGTGTGCGCGCGTGATTGCGACGAGATATGCAAGCAATCTTTGCGGATGTTTCTCGCTTCGTAAATTTAAAGCGTCTTGTCCAAATTTTCTTTCATTGTTTTACGGCTTTCTATATTCAGGCGCTTTCTATATTTAAATGGGTCGCTCTAGTTTTTTTTTCGTGCGCGCGCGCGCTTGTAGTTGAATTGAAGTGTTCGCTTTAAATATTTTGGCGGGTTGTCCTGGTTTATTTTTTTATTTATTTTTTTTTCAGTTTGTAATTCATTGATATGTCTCTTTCGTTACAATGAATACAGAACAAGCCAGACAATTCCACCGCCATGACTCGCGCAAAAAAAGTCATATAAATTTTACCCCCCCTTCAAATAACAATTCACATCTCCCAGGGAATGCCGCAGCGCAATGCAATAGCCTCCCATTCTCCCCCCCCCCCCACCCCCCCCCCCCCCACACCCCCACCCCACCCCCAAAAGCTATTGGGGTGACGCGCAATGCATACAGAATTCTCCAGCAACCATGAGACCACTTCAAAACCATCCATAAGCGAGGTGAGCAGGCGGCCGGTTTAATAGCTATTGTAAACTATCACTCGGTGTGTGGAGCACCGAATCAACAAGTTTTCGCTGTACAGCGAGAGAGAGAGAGAGAGAGAGAGAGAGAGAGAGAGAGAGAGAGAGAGAGAGAGATACTCAGCGAACGTTATTGAATAGATCTTTGACCAGGGCGACAGAATGGGTAACTCAGATTATTTCTGGAGTAATAATAAAATAGATTGAGTCAGGTTTACCTCCTGAAGAAGGAAAGGAAATGAGATGTCTTTTTTATTTTTTTTTTTTATTTTATTTTGCTTTTGCTAGAATTGAAGTATTTTTGGGGTATTATGGCCAGTGAAGGCATCCACTGAATACTCAGACGGTGTTTCATCAAATTTAGTAGAGATGAGTCCTTATTAGACCAATTTAACATTAACCATTGGGAAATAAGAACTCTAAATATGTAGGTATTGCCAGTCGAATGTACGTTAGGTTCATTTGTAGGCCTCAAACACATCCACTAGAAAGGTAACCAAGTTGTTTCCAGATTTGTGTTGACCTTCCATTGAAATTGACCGTAAAAAAAATAAAGAAAAATCTTCAGAATATCTGACCTCGACGAAATTTGGCAGTGAAACAAAGATTCTCGGTAAGTTTTTCTGACTGAAATATCTCCATGCGACTTTGAATTTAGGTAGCTTATAATAGTCAATATTAGGTGTAGTATCCAACTGAATGTGGAGGACTTTAAATATATCATTTTGCTGATTAAGCGTCCTTTCGTGATGAAAAAGAATCTTACTTGTATTTATAGCTTCAGACACGTTTGTATGCGTTGCAAAATAATCTATACTGAAATATATCAACATGAATTAGAAGTTAAAGTGTTTTTTTTTCTTTTTTTTTTTTGCAAAATTACAAACTTGAACGATACGATGTTCAAGGTTTTATATATATAATATATATATATATATATATATATATATATATATATATATATATATATATATATATTGTGACGAAGTGCCAAGTATCTGGTTACTAAACTTACCAATCATTAATTGTTACCTCAAAACAACCAGACACCTGAACCTTCATCACAGGTAAAATACGACTGAATACTCTAAAGGCAACAGTGATCCCTTAAACAACTTACCAGTATTGCAGAAAATCAGACTAAGTTCATTAAAACGGGTGTGAGGTAATCTTATGTGCAATTAAATTAATTAAAGAGCATCACTCCATCAACAACTTTAAAAGTCTAAGTATTTCCCTGATTTCAAAAGTCTAAGTACTTCCCTGGTTCTAACTCATTTCAACTAAATTGAAGGAAAACAGCTCAATTACCACTCTATGTTTCTACCTATACAAAAATACACTTATATACTGGTGAAAAAGAAAACATAAAAATTTTAAATACAAAAATTTATTATTAAACTCAAAATTTATAAGTGAAATTCACGATATCAGGGATTTTTCTGTTACTTGAAAACAAAGCAAAGTTTAATTATTTATTGAATTGATTAAGTAAAATTAAATCAAAATTAATGTCACAAAATTCAATAAAATTAATTAATTCAATCAAAATTTAAAAGTGTTGGGTAATAATTAAAATTTGGAAATTAATTCACAAGTGCTTAACAACAATAAATCTTGAAAAGAATTCTAAGTAAATGCAAATTAATTCACAAGTGTTAAATTCAATTAAATGTGCAACGATTAATTAATGAAAACAATTAAGTTAATTAAATTGTGAATGCAAATGAAAACACATCACAGAAAAATATGGAAAGTACCATAATTGTAAACAGCACCAATCACATAGAACATAAAATAAAAACACACTTCAATAAGAAAATGGATAAATGCACAAGAAAATCACTTAAATAAGAAAAATGGATAAAAGTACAAAAAATCACTTCATTAATAAAAATGGATAAATGCACAAAAAATAACTTCAAATGAAACAAACACAAAACATAAAAATTTGCAATGTGTAAAAATTTAAATCGTTCTCGAAACCACTGTTACTATTAGTTGCAACTAATAAATCTTGTAATAACATTACCTTGGTACCAATTGTTTATGCTGCAGCTAGCTCCAAAATTTCACCACACAATTCACAATATTTAAAAACGAAAAGGCGCCATTACACACTTGTACAATGTTTGTTCAGATTCCACAGGAAGCGCTAAATAATACTAAATAACTCTAAGAAATATAAAATCTGAAATTTAATATGAGGGACCAACAACTGAGTATAAAATCTTTACGTTACATTAATGTAAAACATAGAGAGAGAGAGAGAGAGAGAGAGAGAGAGAGAGAGAGAGAGAGAGATGACCTCTATATGCCAGGAATTCAAAGTCCGTAATGAGCGCGCTCTCTCTCTTCTTTTTATGGGCGAACTTCAAGAGACTGACGGGCTCAAATCGTTTTGGACACGTAGTTCAGCTAATATCATAAAAATTCTCTTTCAAAACAATATCTAAAGAGAAATTGAAATTACAATTGTAAATAACATTTATTATTACATGATTTAAGATGATAAAAGTATTTTAATATGAAAGGAATAATGGTTTACAAAGAAAGCAACACTAAATGACATCATTCACCAAAGATGATGTATGCTTAAACAGAAGGTTCTAAAACGATCTTACGAAAAGATGATGCAATGCCATAGGAAAAGGGTGAAATCTTCACGTGGCCTCTCGACAAAGAAGTGCGCGTCTGAAACAGACTCGAGCGAGTAAGATTGACATGCTATGAAGACAAAACAGAGACCTCGAGCTCCTCTTTATCTTGAGCGATGACAAGTTATGGAAACAAAATCGAGCATGCCTCTCGGCTATTGTACAATGTAAAAAATTCTCTCTCTTTTTACATCTTAGTTATATTCTTAACCTTTTAAATTATATTATGCGAAATCTGAACATACATTTTTAGAACATACTACAATCTAAGCTAAATAAGTAATCTGAAATAGCAGCATTAGGAGATGAAGGAGTGGATATACTGTACGATCTTATGATAAAGATCCTTGAACAGGAAAAGATACCAAATGAGTGGCGTGGGAGTATATTGATCCCAATTTTTAAAGGGAAAGGCGATGTCCAAGAGTGTGGTAATTATAGGGGCATTAAATTGATGTCCCACACTTTGAAGATACTGGAAAGGATGATAGATGCTAGACTGAGAGAAGAAGTACAAATAGGTAAAGAGCAGATGGGATTATGAAGGGAAGGGGAGGAACAACAGATGGTATATTTTGTCTGAGGCAAATAATGGAGAAATTCGGGGAAAGACAAAGGGACCTACATATGGTATTCATTGACCTTGAAAAGGCTTATGACCGAGTCCCGAGACAAGAGGTATGGAGGAGCCTGGGGGAGAAGATGGTGTCAGAGAAGTATGTGCGATTGATACAAGAGATGTACCGGAATGTATTTACCAGAGTGAGGGGCAGTGTTGGGGAGACAGAAGGTTTTGAGGTGAGAGTAGGATTACACCAGGGGTCGGCTCTGAGCCCATTTATCTTTAACATAGTGATGGATGTTATAATAGAGGAAGTAAGGGAGACAGTACCATGGAACATATTGTATGCGGATGATATTGTTCTGTGTGCAGAGAGCAGGGAAGATCTGGAAGTGAAATTGGAAAGATGGAGACAAGTACTGGAGGACAGAGGAATGAGAATAAGTAGATCCAAGACAGAATATATGTGTACCACCACTGAAGGGGATGATAGAGAAAGTATTCAGCTTGGTGGAGAGCAAATAAGGAGAGTTGATAAGTTAAGTATTGGGATCTTTTGTTAACGCTGGAGGAAGTATGGAAGAAGAAGTAAAACATCGGGTACAGGCAGGCTGGAACAACTGGAGAGCGGCCTCGGGAGTTCTTTGTGACAAAAGAGTGCCGCTTAGGTTAAAAGGAAAATTTCACAAGACGGTGGTAAGAACAGCAATGCTGTATGGTACGGAAACAGCAAGCATGAGAAAAGCAGAGCAGAAGAAGATGGATGTGGCAGAAATGAGAATGCTTAGGTGGATGTCTGGGGTGACAAGAGTGGATAGGATCAGAAATGACTACATAAGGGGGTCAACTAAGGTGGTGGAAGTATCAAAGAAAGTGCAGGAGGGGAGGCTGAGATGGTATGGACACCTGTTGAGGAGAGATGAGGACCACGCTGGGGAGACATACTATGGGGGTGGAGGTGCAAGGAAGAAGAAAAAGAGGGAGACCAAGAAAGAGATGGAAGGACTGTGTGAGAGGAGACTTAAATGAGAAGGGAATTGATGAGGCAGAAGCACAAGATAGAAATAGATGGAAACGGCTCATCCGAAACGGCGACCCATATAAAAATGGGAACAAGCTGGGAAGAAGAAGAAGAAGAAGATATATATATATATATATATATATATATATATATATATATATATATATATATATATAAAGGAATCTGAAATAGTAGCATATAATATATAATATATAAATATATATATTATATATAATTATATATTGATAATATATATAAATATATATTATACTATATATATATACTATATAATATATATATGATATATATATATATATATATATATATATATATATATAGACATATATATATATTGCAAAATTACAGCTGAAGCGATACGATGATCAAGGTTATAACCAAATGTTAAAACTGATGTTTGAAATACTGCTAAAAAACTTATGCCCACCATTATAAGAATCTTTTTCAGATCACTAGAAGACCCTCCGAAATTATAATGATAAGCGTTGACCAGGGAGGGGTCAACAGGTCGCACCTCGTCATGTTTGTGTAAGTTAGGCGAAAATACGATTTACCGTAACTGCATCATATTAGGAAGGGGGAACCTTAATATTGCCTCTAGGGTCTCTCTCTCTCTCTCTCTCTCTCTCTCTCTCTCTCATACACTTCGCGTGGCTTACGTAACATGATTATATAACCCTGCTGCCCCCTTAGCTGTAACTTCAATTTAGAACTGCTCGAGAGTGAAGGTTACTATACCATGGGCAGTTGGTGGGAAGGCGAGGAAATAAGTGTAGGAATAGCGCAGATATTATTATTATTATTATTATTGGCTCTATCACAGTCCTCCAATTCGACTGGGTGGTATTTATAGTGTGGGGTTCCGGGTTGCATCCTGCCTCCTTAGGAGTCCATCACTCTTCTTACTATGTGCGCCGTTCCTAGGATCACACTCTTCTGCATGAGTCCTGGAGCTAGTTCAGCCTCTAGTTTTTCCAGATTCCTTTTCAGGGATCTTGGGATCGTGCCTAGTGTTCCTATGATTGTGGGTACAATTTCCACTGGCATATCCCATATCCTTCTTATTTCTATTTTCAGCCTTGATACTCATTGGCTTCTTTAATATCTATGTCCTCTAAATATTCACTATTTTCTCCTATTATTTATGTATCATTATCAATTCTAGGTGTAAATTCTGTCTTATATCTTTCTGCTAATATGTTGCATATTTCCTTTTTATTCATTCATTAATTGCCCTTCATTTCTTAGAGAGCCTATTTCTACTCTTCTTTTATTCACCTTTTTCGCATATGAGTACAGTAATTAGGGGTTTTGCTTGATATTTTCTAGGGTCTTTTCTTCCAAGTCCCATTTTTCATTTTCTTTTGACTGTATAGTCTTTTGGTCTGCATTTTCTATCTTACTTTTTAGTTCCACCACTTTCCATGCATTCTTTTCTTTTGCAAGACCTTTTTTTCACTTTCTAATTTTCTGGAACAAGATCCCTCTGTCTCTTGGTATGCATGACTCTTATCCACTATTTTCTGTAATATTTTATATAATATATCCGTATTTACCTGTATATTATCACTTTCGAATATGTTTTTCCAGTATTTGTTTGATTCTTCATTTATTTCTGACCATTTTATATTCTTCCTATAGAAATTGAATTTTTCATGTCTTTCCATTTTTCCATTTTTTGCTTATCTCTGTTTTCCCTTGCTTTGGAACGGACTGTTAATTCTATGACATTATGGTCTGAAATACTCGTGTTATACTATATTTCTTTAACATAATTCACCTCGTTCACAGACCTTACAGACCTTACATCTCGTTCGGGTTGCCCCAGGTCCCTCAGTGTGAGGCACCTCTAATGTCTACCAGAGAGTTGCTAGTACATCTTCCGGTATATTTTGCATCTTCCAATCTTGGATGGTCTGGGATGCAGCTTAGATATTTGTCGAGCTTATTCTTAAACACATCTACGCTC
Source organism: Macrobrachium nipponense (assembly GCF_015104395.2). Lineage (NCBI taxonomy): Eukaryota > Metazoa > Arthropoda > Malacostraca > Decapoda > Palaemonidae > Macrobrachium > Macrobrachium nipponense. The sequence goes on from NC_087220.1 coordinate 66,209,693, forward strand.
ACTCCTGATATATTCCTCAGATGAGCTGGCAACGCATTGAATAGACGCTGCATTGTCGATGCTGGTGCGTAGTGGATTAATGTCCTGTGTGCATTCCTTATTTTTCCTGGTATAGTTTTGGGCACTATTAATCTACCTCTGCTTTCTCTTTCTGATATTTTTAGCTCCATGATGTTTTCGGCAATTCATTCTATCTGTTTCCATGCCTGAATTATCATGTAGCGTTCTCTTCTCCTTTCTAGACTATATAATTTAAAGGATTGTAGTCTTTCCCAGTAGTCAAGATCCTTAACTTCTTCTATTCTAGCTGTAAAGGACCTTTGTACACTCTCTATTTGTGCAATATCCTTTGATAGTGTGGGTACCATATCACATTGCAATATTCAATTGGGCTATGAACATATGTTTTATAAAGCATTATCATGTGTTCAGCTTTTCTTGTTTTGAAGTGCCGTAACAACATTCCCATTTTTTATTTACATTTTGCCAATAGAATTGCTATTTAATCATTGCATAACATGTTCCTATTCAACATCACACCAAGGTCTTTAACTGCTTCCTTATTTGTGATTGTCTCATTATTAGGTCCACTATATGCATACAGCTTTCCTTCTCTATCTCCATAATTTATTGATTCAAATTTATCAGAGTTAAATACCATCCTATTTACCTCTGCACATTCATATACTTTGTTAAGGTCTCTTTGTGGCGCGTTCCCATCTTCATCACAAGTAATTTCTCTACTTACGTATTCTTGTGTCATCGGCGAAACTACTCACTATCGAGTCCTTAACATTACTGTCTGTCTGCAATCGTAATAACAAACAGCAATGCAGCTAGCACCGTACCTTGTGGCACACCGGATATTACCTTAGCTTCATCCGATTTCTCATCATTTGCAATAACTATCTGTTTTCTGTTGTGTAAAAATTCTTTTAACCATCTTCCTACTTTGTCCACTTTATTATGTTTTCTAATTTTCTTTGCTAATATATTAGGATCTACCTTGTCAAAAGTTTTTGCAAAGTCTAGATAAACCACATCTGTTTCTTTTCCGTTTTTCATATTTTTGTATATGTTCTCACGGTGGACTAACAGTTGGGTTTGTGTACTTTTTCCGGGTACAAAACCATGTTGTCCTATATTAGACAAATTATTTTTTATTAAATGTTTAATAATATTTTTCTTCATTACCCTTACATACACTTTCATAATATGTGATGTTAGACTCACAGGCCTAAAATTACTTGCCTCTAGTCTTGATCCACTTTTGAAAGTAGGGGTAATATATGCTAATTTGTGCTCATCATAAATCTTGCCTGTATCTACACTTTGTCTTAATAATATTGCAAGGGGCTTTGCGATAGAATAAACTACTTTTTTTAACAAAATAGCAGGGACACCATCAGGCCCTTTTGCTGCTCCATTTTTAATTTCATTAATAGCCAGCACAATATCGGCTTCATTAATATCTATGTCTGATAAATATTCACTATTTTCATCCCTTATTTCTGTATCATTATCTTCATTATCAATTCTAGGGGTGAATTCTCTCTTATATCTTTCTGCCCATATGTTGCATATTTCCCTTTTTTCATTCGTTAATCTCCCTTCAATTCTTAGAGGGCCTATTTCTATTCTTCTTTTATTCATCTTTTTCGCGTACGAGTATAATAGTTTGGGGTTTTGCTTGATATTTACTAGGGTTTTTTCTTCCAATCCACATTTTTCATTTTCTTTAGATTGTATAATCTTTTGTTCTGCATTTTCTATCTTACTTTTTAGTTCCATCACTTTCCATGCATTTTTTTCTTTTGCAAGACCTTTTTTCCACTTTCTGGTATTCTGGAACAAGATCCTTCTGTCTCTTGGTATGCATGACTGATGTTCACTTTTCTTCTTTGGTACATATTTATCCACTATTTTCTCTAATATTTTATATAATATCTCCGTATTTACCTTTATATTATCACTTACGAAAATGTTATCCCAATCTTTGTTTAATTCTTCATTTATTTCTGACCATTTAATATTTTTGCTGTAGAAATTGTATTTTCCATATCCTTCCCACTTTTTCATCTCTTGCTTATCTCTGTTTTCACTTGCTTTGGAATGGACTGTTAATTCTATGACATTATGGTCTGAAATACTCGCATTATAAACTATTATTTCTTTAACATAATTAACCTCATTCACAAATACTAGGTCTAAAGTATTTTCCTTTCTTGTTGGCAGGTGATTTATTTGTTGAATGTTGTATTCTAGTAGCATATCTAATAGCTCTTCGAATTGCCTCTTATCTTCTGCACTACTATTACTCTCTTTTTTTATATGTATAAATACAACCACAATCTCCTATTTGTTCTTTCCAATCTACGAAAGGAAAGTTAAAGTCTCCAGATAGGAGAATAGTCCAGTCCTTGTGATTTCTACATATATCAACCAATTTTTCTATTATTGTGTCAAACTCTTTAGTATTAGGGTGTCTATATATTACTATGTTCATTAATTTTTCAGATTCAAATTGTACCGCTATTAGTTCACATTCTGAGTTACTGTATTTCTCATATATTTTTCCTTGTTTTATGTCTTTCCCATATACCGCGGTTCCCCCTTGATTCCTATTTTATATATCTGATCTATAAGTTTGGAATCCTTTTATTTGATCATCATTACCAGTCTCTTGGGAATACCAGGGTTTCATTATATTCATTATACTATTTTCTTTTTCAATTGGGTTAGTTCTTCTAAGAACTCTATTTTTCTTTTTTAGTTACTCATAACTAAACCCTGTGCATTCATCACTATGATGGTTTGCGTGTTATCTCCTTCATTTAATATGGGTAAAAATAAGGATTTCCCCATGTCTCTTTCCTGTTCTGGTATGTTGTTCTTTTCTTCATTTCCAGAAATTCTGACATTAAAAAATCCAACTTTTTCAATATATTTGATCTTCCTTCATCATAATTATTCATTTTGTGAATGAATCTGCAATTTTCTCCGTATCTACACACATCCCCTAGCATCGTATATATAGTATTTTTCTCTTGAGCTGTATCTTAGAGCTGATGCTTGCAAATTCTTTGCTGACACTTCATTGCGCAGTGATGGCTTGTTTTTTTCCTTCACCTCATGTTCTTTGTTCCTCTCTTTATTTGTTTCTTATCTATTTTGGATTTTATTATTTAATTGATTGTTTAATTGATTTCGATTCATGGCTACAGGGTGCATATATTTACATTTTTTGTTGAACTTACATCCTTTTCCTTCTTTTAGGTTTTTGCATATTTTTGGATGTAGATCTCTGCAATCATCTTCATAGCCGTCTAGGTATGCACATTTACCATAGATTCCATAATTGTGACATACCTTAGGATGTTTGTAGTAACATCTTTCCCTGAATCTGCAATTCCCTCTTTTCAAAAGGGTGCAGACTTTGTCTTTCTTTTCTATTTTTTCTTGCTCTTTCCCATCAGTATGCAGATCTGGGTAAAGCCTCTTCGGGATTTTATTTTGTGTTGTCATGTCGTAATTAATTTTTTCACACGTATGCTGTTTGATTGCCTCATGTAGTATCTATGAGTATCTCTGCATCCATACTCTTGTCCTACTCTTTGAAAGAGAGGAGAGAGAGAGAGAGAGAGAGAGAGAGAGAGAGAGAGAGAGAGAGGCTAAGGACAGGAAGGGATGGGTGGGACCTCCCTTCCTGACCAGTGCCTCTTCTCCTCTTTTTATCTCTCTTCAAAGAGAGAGTGAGAGAGAGAGAGAGAGAGAGGTGGGGGGGGGGGGGGGCTTAGGACAAGAAGGTGTGGGTGGGACCTCCCTTCCTGCCCAGTGCATGAAATTACTTTTTTTTTTTAACCTGGACCTAAAGTTACAACATACTAAATAACAATGTAAAGTGTCTAAAGGTCAAATCATGAGAGGCAGAGGTAGGACAGGTCACTGACAGGTCATTGCACTGTCGTACAGGGCCATAGAGACCGAACATAGCATCTGATCGGAGGCGTAAAAACGCGAAATTTTACTTGTTCAACCTTCAGATCTTCTCACAGAGGAACTAAATAACTATAGAGTCATATTTATGCTAATCCTGTGGCATGGTATAGTGCAGAGACCACTTTTTGAACAATAAATACCACCTGTGGCCTTTTCAATGGCTTTCACCGGTTGGTCTGAGTTCAGAGGCGCCCATCAGGAACCGTAATCCCTGTCACACTTCACCACACTGACAGGACCCTGACTTGGGCAAAGGCCCCTCGCTGGCATAAGCCAGCTTCGCCTGAACCAAGCAATCACCAGGTCTCTTCCCCTAACATAGAACTGAGAGTCTGAAGTTCTTTTCAATGATTTTTATCGCTTGGGCTGAGTTCGGAGGTCCACAGCAAACACTATAACCTCTGTCTTACTTGACCACAATTACGGGGGCAGGGCAAGGCCCTTTGGGCTGAGTTCGGAGGTCCATACCAAGCGCTATATACACACCAAGCGCTTGCCCATAATGTCAGGGTCCTGCCTTAGGGCAAAGGTCCCCCGCTGGCATAAGCCACCTTAATCCAAAGTCCAACCGACCAAATACCAGCTCCACCTCCCCCCCCCCCCCCCCCCCCCCCCCCCCCACCCCCCCCCCCCCCCCCCCCCCCCCCCCCCCCCCCCCCCCCCCCCCCCCCCCACCCCCCCCCCCCCCCCCCCCCCCCCCCCCCCCCCCCCCCCCCTCCCCCCCCCCCCACCTCCCAGACCTCCCAGACCCACCGGACCTTAATCCCTTTACGCAGCTGGCCGTGAAACGCCAGGAAACTTTTATCATTACGTGGCATTATGATAAGAGACAAGAAACTTTCTTCCTCCGGGAAGTTCAATTTACGAGTTTTCCTCTACTCTTATGCGGACGGGGGACGGGGCTGGGTGGGGGGGGGGGATGTGGGGGGGGGGGGATTGGGGGCTGGTGTCCTGGTTTACCTTTAAAAATGCTTAGTGACCTTTATCGTTGTTTTAGTTGTTATTGCAGAATATCATTATATATTCTATAGATCACTGTTTTGCTGAAGGCCTTTTTGCTTTACGAGTGTAACTCTGTAGTATATTCTTCTGAAAACATGATCAACAGATACTGATTATGTTTATATATATATAAGACAGTAATTATACATATATGTATACATATGTATATGAATATATATAGTATAAATAAATATATATACATATTTCAATGTACATGTGAATATATATATATAGAATATATATAATATATATAGATATATATATAAATATATCATATATATATATATATATTATAGAGAGAGAGAGAGGAGAGAGAGAGAGAGAAGGGAGAGAGAAGAGAGAGATTACGTGTGCTTGTGCGAATCAATAGAATTTTACTATCGAAAATGTTTTATACATCAAGTTTGTTAGTCAGTTAACTAAAATCATTTCTGGTCTTTCATTCTGATATTTTATTTCATAATTTAAAGCGTCACATACTCCCCCATCTCTGACTTCAATATGAAAGTTCAGATTTCAATATATTTTGAATATTTCTTACACTGGGCACTCCATCACCCAGTCCTAACTCACACCACCACAATGGACAATAAGATTCCTTTATGTTGTTTTCATCTTTATATCTTGAGAAGGAATTCAGGTCACTTTCTCTGGCATTCTTATCAAACTTACACGAACGTCATTTACAATAACAACATCCCTTTTTCTTATTGGCATTTTCAGAGGGAATACAATTGGCTTTTTCCATTTTTGTCTAACTCACACCGGATATAATTTTCGATAACATCCTTTCATATCTTGTGTATTTTCAGAAAGAATTAAGGTCACTCTCTCTCTCTCTCCCTCTCCCCTTTTGAGCTAACTCACACCAACATCCTTGACAATAACATCCCTTTGTGTTCTTGTTATATTCTTTACATCTTCAGAAGGAATCCAGGTCACTCCCTCTCTTCGCTCCTCCTCTCTCTATCTCTCAAAATAACTTCAGAGCTAAATTGCAGCGTTGCTGAGAGAGAGAGAGGAGAGAGAGAGGAGAGAGAGAGAGAGAGAGAGATAGAGAGAGGTCCCTAGTAGACATGGGTGGGGGCTCCTGAAGGCTTCGAGTGATTAACCTGACGTAAACAGGAGGAGACGCCGACAGGGGGTCAATCATGACATGATGGTGAAGATGATGATGATGAGGATGATGGTGAATTATGTGGGGGGTCCTGATCAAGGTAGGAGGGTGGAGGGAAGATGGGTGGAGGTGTGGTTGGGGAGGGGGAGGAGGAGGTGTGGTAATTGTTGGAGGCGAAATGGAAAAAGGAGTAAAAGAATAGAAAGTGAAATAGGCGAGGAAAGAAAGAGGGTGAAAGTAAAACTTGACAGGAACATGAAGAAAGGAAAGTTAAAGTAGATTTGTAGATCGGAAACCATGATGTATAATATTGCAGAAATATAAATAGAAACGCGTTTGAAAGAAACTGATCAGAATCAGGGTTGGTGATTTATTTGATTTTTTTATTTGATTTTTTTATTTATTTGTATTTTCCAATCCTTTTTTCCCTCAAAATGTATTTTATGACAGAATTACCATTGATTTATCTTTTAGGTTTCCAGTTCTGGCGTAAAGTATGTGCTTGCAATTTTTGTATATCAAAATAAATAGATGCAGCACAGTTAAGCTCAAGTTTTTCTTAACCTCCAAACCAGATTTTTCAATTTATTTGCTTTCAGATAAAAAAAAAATAATGATTTTTTTTAACGAAAAAAATCAATGATTTAATCACTTGATTAAATCAGTTTGGTTTAATCAGTGCCAACCCTGATCAGAATACTAAAATGAAACGGAATTTCGTGTTTAGAGGCCTCTGATCTGACGCTCCTATGCTCGGCCTCCGTGACCCTGCGCGACAATGCAGTGAGTGACCTCTCGGTGACCTGACCCCTACCGCTGCCCCTCATGATCGACCTCGAAATGCTTTACACTATTAATTAGGATATTGTAACTTTTGGTGCAGGTTAAAAAAAATTACTTATTTTTCCTCGTATGATCTGATTATAATTCTACCATCAATATGTTTTAATATCCCACCTTAAATTTCATCTTCAGTGTCGTAGAGTTATAAATGAAAATAAAGATATTAGGTAGAAACAAATGATGAATTAACGACGCCGCCATCTCGCCATTGTCTTTTAGTACTGCAGATGTGTATTGCTCATATCCGACTGTATAACCCAATTCGGAAACTTGAAGCGTCATTATCCGAAAGTTTTACTACAACCGCCGTTTCTCGATAGGAAAGGCGTTGTTATAACCCAGTCGAGTGTAAAGTAGTAAGTAGCTATAAGAACTAGGGGGTTATAGTACAGCTGAAGGAGAGGGGTCTTTTAATGGTATAGGATCTAATAATAATAATAAGAAAGATTACGAGACGAGATGTTATGATGACCTGAACGTTACCTAGGGGGTGGGTGGGGGAGGGGTGAGATTCGTCGATGGAGAAGGGATATATATATGTGCAATCTATCGATACAGAGATGATGGTCAATCAAAAATTGTATATAAAAGTAACTGAAGAGTCATTCATTAGAGCATCCATTATGAGCGGCCCTTTCTCTCTCTCTCTCTCTCTCTCTCTCTCTCTCTCTCTCTCTCCTGAGGTCCTTACATTTAGGTGGCCTTTGGCTGTTTCTTTTTTATATTAAAGAAGCGAAAAATATAACCGATGATTTTACGTTTGTTTAACCTTCTCTCTCTCTCTCTCTCTCTCTCTCTCTCTCTCTCTCTCTCTCTCTCTCTCTCTCTCTGCGTAATGATTTAGCCCTCATCTTATATTTCATGTTTCACGCTATTAGCCATAATACTGATGATATCTCGAGATAAGGGAGCGGCGGAAGCTGGTACTTCCGGAAGTTTCGAGAGAGATAAAATGAACGGAATTACGAGACGGCAGGAGATAGTAATGACAGGGGGTGATAATATATGGGAAGGGGAGGGGGCGGAAGATGAGAGAATCTGTGGAAAGGAGGAGGAGAATAAAGGAGAGACTGGATAGGTTATCAAGATAATGACGAGGAGTAATATTATAGGTAAAGACGTTTAATGACAGTGAGGCTTAAGAAATTACTTAATTAGGAAGACAAGTCATTCATTAGTTAAACATTGGGAGAAATTTTGTAAGACTGAATGACTGTAAGTACTGTAAAGGGAACTGTAGCCTTTAGGAAACACAATAGAAAGAGAGAGAGAGAGAGAGAGAGAGAGAGAGAGAGAGAGAGAGATTACACTCTTTAATGTGTGTATTCATGTAAGTCGAGGGGTCATAATCTTTAAAAAAAAATAACATTTGATTTTAACATTCCAGTCCATTTTAGCCAAGCAATTTAGGCATTTGTCAATTGATTTACATAACAAAAATATCCCAACAAACCAAAGTGCTTCCCTTCATCACAAAAGGCCTTTAAAGCCGACTCTACATCCGAGCAACGCCATACTTAATAAGTCCTTTTGTGTTGAAGGTCACAGAGATTCCACAAATACCACCGGACACCGTAAATCTCGCTTCCTTTGACTGTCATAATTCCCCCAAAACTGTCACTGTATTACAACCAATGAACTGTCAACTCTCCGGAATCCTAGAACTCAAAAGCGTCCTGTATTATCAGTCCGAGTCCTTCAGGGGCAGGGACGGGGAGGAGGTGCCTCTCTCCGCCACCACAGTGGGATTAAGGAATTATCTCGGCGTCCTCCGACTCCATTGTCCTTCAGTGATTGGCCCTTTGTTCATTCCCTTTGTCTTCTGACCTCTGAACTCTCTCGCCGGTGCCCAAAGGTACACGCGTTCGGTTTTCTAAAAGCAGAAAATGGACGTTTATTCTTGGAAGTTTTTAATTTTTTACTAAAAATTCAGACTTTTTTTCATTTTTTTTTTTATAGATTCAAATTTTTTTTCATTTTTATTAAAAATTCAAGTCATTGTTCATCGGTGACACTTGATATGTTTTGTTTCGCCTCCAAACTCAGGATACTTATTTTATAACAATTTAAAAAAATTACTAATTTGAATTAGAGGAACCAGGTAAGTTCATATAAATGCTCTTGTTATTGAGAGAGAGAGAGAATAAATCAACCTGTTCAGAACCTGCCTAATAGACAGTAAGTACCATGAAATTCACCTGAGAGAGAGAGAGAGAGAGAGAGAGAGAGAGAGAGAGAGAGAGAGAGAGCGGCAGGGTGGGGGGAAGAGAGAGAGAGAGAGATATTCATGGTCACTAATGGTTTGTTTCACCTTTGAACTCATGATTTGCAGCAGAAAAATTAAAACTTAAAAAATAATGCTCGTTTGAATCGATAGAACTTGTGAAGTTCATTGAACCGGTTGTGTCTTTTCCTTGAGAGAGAGAGAGAGAGAGAGAGAGAGAGAGAGAGAGAGAGAGCCGTGTGGTCTTAGTGTGCTGTAAATTTCGATGCCGTACCACAGAGATTGCCGAAGTTATTTGAAAGTCAAAATCCATTGAGGAATAACATTTTAATTAGCACGAACTATGTAAACTTAAATATTGTATTGAATTTCGATAATAAACATGATAATCGTGACATAATTATAGTGACGATGATAACTACAGCAAAAAACATACAGAGACTATGGCGTATTGAGTTGAATTACATCAACAACAACAACGAATAATAAAAGTAATAATCGTTGTGACACTATTATAGTAACAATTTAACAATCTTGATAGTAACAACAGTGAACAATAGAAAACAAGGACCACAAACCGTAAGAAAGACGAAAAAAAAACAAAAAAAAAAACAGAGTAGGCAAACAAACATCGCCCTGTGGGAGAACCATTGTCATTGGTATTAAACAATAGAGGGAGATATGGGAACCTTTCAATTCGAACTACATCCCTTTTTTTCCGCACACCACTGATCGAGGAGGAGGAGGAGGAGGATCGGATAGAAGGTATTCAATACCTTTGTTAGGCATCTCGTATTGTTGTGTTTTTTCCTGTAGTTTTCTGATATCTCCTCGTCCCAGCCACAAAGATATAATAAAGAAGGAGGTCTGGTGATTCGTGGTCATTCTTGGTGAATCTTGGTGATTCTTGGGGAATCTTGTTGATAATTCCGGGTGAATTTTGACGATTCTTGGTGACTCTTGCTAGATCATGGATGTATTAGCTAGTACCTAAGTACACCCAGTCTCTTATGTCTATATTACTGAATCAAATTGTATACGCTTAAAAACGTCGCATAACGAAAAGTGGTTAAAATAAAAGCCAAAACATATAACTTAAAAAAACTTAGAATCGAGTCCTAACGGAGAGAGAGAGAGAGAGAGAGAGAGAGAGAGAGAGAGAGAGAGAGAGAGAGTGTGTGTGTGTGTGTGTACTACTAAAGGAAGCCTTCATCTCTTAGCTTCACTCGGAGAGAGAGAGAGAGAGAGAGAGAGAGAGAGAGAGAGAGAGAGAGAGAGAGAGTTTTACTTCGTCCCTTGCTTATCTCCTGCGAATCCAATTCGTACACTCGTTGACCCCAGTGGAGAACGACTTTGAGACGGCCCTTGGCAAAGGAGGATCCGATTCGCTTTCGCACCGACCGAGTAGTCCTTCGAACGAACAGAGGCTGCTGTCCAATGGGGTCCTATTTACTCCTTCTGGAGCCGTTCACGGAGAGGGCTTAATTAAGATACCGTTTTGGAGAGCTCGGTAATTCGATTCGAGCGATAAGAGATAAGGCTGTGACGAGAGAGAGAGAGAGAGAGAGAGAGAGAGAGAGAGAGAGAGAGAGAGAGAGAGAGAGAGAAATGTTGAACGAAAAATCAGAAGATGGATGAGAAGAGAGAGAGAGAGAGAGAGAGAGAGAGAGAGAGAGAGAGAGAGAGAGAGAATAAAGTTATTCAATTCATTGGTATTGAGTAGAGTGTCTTTGATGACATGATATTTTTATGGTCACAGATCAACTTAGTATCGTAAACTTTTAATGTGCATAGATTAATAAGGAATTGTAATCTTTAGTATTAATTGGAATAATCTTGAATAAAATGATATTTTTGTGATCACAGACTAATCAAGTTTTATAATCTTTAGTAGTCAATAGGTTATCATTAAAGAAATCATATTTGTATTATAACAGCAGAGTAATAAACACAACATAGTTTTATAATATTAAGTATTAAAATTCAACACCACTAATAAAATTATAACTTTAGCACACATCACAGTGTTATAATGTTCAGTATTAAATGCTGCACTATTAATAAAATGACATTTTTAGGAATAAAATAAAATTTTTAGGACAAAAGAATTTTATAATATTTAGCATTGAATGTTGTACCATTAATAATCTTATAACTAGAATACATTACAGTTTTATAATCACTAGTGCTAAATAGGTATTTAATAAAACTACTAAAACCATATTCTTATGACACCAATTAATTAAACTGAGAAAATTAATTAGACTACGAAAATCTAACGGGTAGATTATAAATTAAAATGCCCTTCGCCCTCACACAATTAAAATACATCCTCCTGGGGGTGCGGGTTTGGGGAGGGGGGGAACTTTAATTAAACTTGAGCATGTATATTAATTAAAATTCATAAAGGCAAGATAATAATAATTATAATGCTAATAATAATAATAACGCTTTAGGCTGTTCTTATAAGGAGAACTACGAATTTTGTACCATTTTCTCGTAGAATTAAAGGTTCCTGTATTGCAATTAGGTGATTGTTAAGACGTACCACAAAATATAGCGAAAATATTATTTTGATATTTTTTTTTAAATGGAATTTGAGTAAATATAAAATTCCAAGATATTATATATGTATGTAGTATGTATGTATATATATATATATATGATAAAATAAGACAAAAATCTATTTTTTCGGTAATAATACAATAGAATTAGCTTTAATGTATATTGGGGCGTCAAAATGAATTTTAAACGTAAAATGACTGTTTTATATATATATATAATATATATATATATATATATATAGTGTGTGTGTGTGTATATATATACACACACACACACACACACACATATATATATATATATATATATCTATATATATGTATATATATATATACACACACACACACACACACATATATATATATATATATATATATATACATATATTATGTATATACACTTATATTTAAATTGGTGTCTTATAAGGCAACATTGAAATGCGTCATACAAAACAAAAAAGTATAATCAGATTTTTTCGTTTTATTTACTTATCAGATTCTCGTCGATTAGATCGTCTTATAAGAAAACATCGAAATACGCAACACTGAACGACCCACCCACCTGTCAGAGACTATAACCTGCTTGACAGAAGCGTAGTGGAGGAATAACGGAAATAACAAAACAGGGTCGTCTTCAGCCATTGGCTATTAACACTGTGTAGCTCGTCTCCCTGGCGATAATATCCCACGGGAAATTGAATAAGCTACAAAACAGTTTTTAACAGCCGAAGTTTCCAATGAGGAAGAACGGTATTACGCGTCGGATGTTATGCTGCGAGTGGCTGTAAGCTGGGAAGAGAGAGAGAGAGAGAGAGAGAGAGAGAGATGTAGGGGTTTGGAGCTGGGTGGGTTAGCCGTAGGTGGAAGGGGTGTTTTATTGTTTACTGTAAGGAGGAGAGGGGCGTTATGATAATATCGTGTCCGCCTCCAGGAAGGCTTATCTCTTCCTTAGAGAGAGAGAGAGAGAGAGAGAGAGAGAGAGAGAGAGAGAGAGATTCATAAATGTGTCTGCACCTTTCATGGATCTTTAGCTTATTAAGGAGAAATTTATGTCTTTTCAAGAGAGAGAGAGAGAGAGAAGAGAGAGAGAGAGAGAGAGAGAGAGAGAGAGAGAGAGATTCAAAAGAAACAGTGACCAAAATAAGTTTGATTTTGAAAACTTATTCTGTAACATCAGATTACCAGTAGCTAAGGAAGGTGTTCAACTCAGGAGATCCAATATGTTTTGGAGGCGATGAATTGATAAATTCTCTCTCTCTCTCTCTCTCTCTCTCTCTCTCTCTCTCTCTCTCTCTCTCTCTCTCTCTTTTGTGCTTCAAGCACGAAAGAGACTTAATAAAGGGGGACCGAAAGCACGAAAATCTAATATTCCATATATATCAAATTGTATTTCCAAAAGTCAAAACTAAAATTCGGTCATGCGCCTAAAACCTACTTCCTGCTTGAACAGTGGACCCAGCAATGCCTCGAGAAAGCAGATCCAATTTGCATTTGAAAATTGCTTTTGAGAGAGAGAGAGAGAGAGAGAGAGAGAGAGAGAGAGAGAGAGAGAGAGAGAATTCAAAACAAACAGTGACGAAATAAGTTTGATTTTGAAAACCTTCCTGAAATGGGTTACTATAACTCAAGTCCAGTTCAGTCAGTCAGTCAGTCAATCAGAGAGAGAGAGAGAGAGAGAGAGAGAGAGAGAGAGAGAGAGAGAGAGAGAGAAATTTAAGTAAATACTGACCTGATTTGTATGTATGTATGTATGTATGTATGTTTCCGATTTCCTTAAATCCGAAGACAAAAATCAACAAATCAGGAACTCCCTTTGTTTGGTAATTCCATTTTAGTGCTTTAACAAACATCGCTGGGGGAGAGAGAAAGCGCGATTGCATTACTGATGGCGAAAGCAAAAAAAGCTGATCTGGGAATATTCCATATTAGTTGCAAATTCCATAACTGGGAATTAGTTCCGGGAGAGTTGATTGGCCAACCGTTGCCAGAGTGAACGGTTCGTTCACTTCTATTGGAAGGAGAGAGAGAGAGAGAGAGAGAGAGAGAGAGAGAGAGAAAGAGAGAGAGAGAGAGAGAGAGAGAGAGAGAGAGAGAGAATGATTCTGGATTAGCCTTCAATTTTTTTCCCCATTGATTGGAAAGAGAGAGGTTGAACTTACTTTTTTATTAAAGCTGAGAGAGAGAGAGAGAGAGAGAGAGAGAGAGAGAGAGAGAGAGAGAGAGAGAGTCTGGATTAGCTGTAAACTCTTTTCCCTATATATTTTCGTTGTAAATACGGCGTCCAATATTCTGGTTTTCTATTGAAACGTCAAAAATCAGACAGGGGATGAACGTATTGAAGTTTTCATCAGCAATTGTATATATGTTTATGTACAGTTTATATGTATTGTAAACATAAAGCTAGCTAGTTAATATTTTAGTAAATATGAAAAGCTAATTCTTTATATATTTTCAATGTTCCCAGTATAAAATTTAAGCGCAGCAGGCTTCTAAAATCGTGGAATAGATTCTGAAATATTTTCCATAAACTATCAAGTAATAAATTCACTTATTGTTTAAAAGTACTTTATCAAAATATAGTACTGGTTTGACAGTTAATTTGCGACTTATCATAGTAACAAACAAAGCGATAAACAACTAAATTAATAAATATACAAAGAAATGAGGGTAGAATATGTGACAGTACCGTTTTCCTGATAAAGGTATACAATCAATTAGATTACGTAATTTAATATTGCATGCTTGACCTTCATTAGATGAACTTCAATTTTGAATGACTATTGAAGGCCGTGGGATGCAAAAGTGACGTAGCAGCTATACAAAGAATTTGTTCATCAAATTCACTATTGAATGTTTTAATCAAATACCGCAATTGATAACAAATCAGTTCAATACGTCATTCATTCATTAACAGACATTACAGTCGTTTCTGAAAGCATTTTGCCCCCAAAGCATTTACAGAAAATTAATTTCATTCTGTTGGATATTACAAATTTATCGTTGGAATTCGTTCTCCGCTCACAAATGTACCGCTTGGTAAATACTGGTCCAAATGAAATATTTGATATTCATTGCCAATGCAATAAATATTGACTGTTTAATAGAGCATATTTATTGATGAAGGTTTTGTGCTTTTTATTTAGTATGAATTGACGCTGTTTTTAATTTCCGAAGTTTTAAGAGTCGAAGGTGATCCCATTCAGACGTGAATTTTGAGTTGTGGGGAATTTTTAAAACTAGGTCTCCGTGTATTTTCTTTTTAGGATGTTATTAATTTGTTATTTACAGAGGCTGTGTCTGAACATCAATTTTCACTTGAATAGTGTCCAAGTTGTCAAGAAAATTCAAAATATTTGATCTTACAGCTGATCAAGAATATCAGCGTAAACAAGGCGGGATCCGATCTCCAGCTGACTCGTGACGCGTGCTAAAATCCACGGTCAAATAGCACGTTGTTTGACCAACGAAAATTAAAATAAATACGCTAGGTTTTATTAGAAAAAATGGTTCTGTACTGTTTAACAAGCACATTATTAATTTTTTTACATTTTCATTCTAATAAACACATCATGAATATCCTATCCTAAAATTCCTGTTTTTTTTTTTAACTCGACGCGAAACACCTTTTTCAGAGCCTTTTAAGCTCTTCCATAGACCTTTCCCAACCCCCAAGAACAACATTTCCCCGAGTGAGCGAAAATGACACTAATTATTCATTACACGTGTTAAACATAGTCCCAGCAATGCACAGGTTTCTATTAAAATTGAACCGAAAATTTTAGAACGCCAGTTATTCGCTAAATGTGTAGACTTAGTCATAAAAATTCATCTTTCAAAATTAAAATGTAATCATAATCGCCTTAGATAATTGATACCACCGATTATTTATTAATTGGGTTAAAGTATAGTACTGCAAATCCATCAGTTATTGAAATAAATTATTGACGCATTGCCAAAACCAATTTTTCAGTAAATGTGGACTGACATTGTTTCCCCTTGGTTGCGACCTCTTTCATTCCTTTTACTGTACTTCCGTACTACGTACAAGTGTGACCACTTGTAAATAATATATTTGCCGTGATTTTTCGCCCGTGAATGTACAATCGAAAACTCATAGTCCAGAGAAGATGTAAAAGCTCGTAAATAAATATTTTACCGTGATTTTCCCCCGTGAATGTAAAATCGAAAAATCACAGCTTGAAGAAAACGTGTTCAATTGCTTATACAATAATTTTGCCGTGATTTTTTCCCCGTGAATGTACGGTCGAAAAATCACAGCCCGGAAGAAATATGACCACCAGTAAATAATCATTTCGTCGTGAATACGAAATCGGAAAATCGTAGCCAATATCATTCGCTTTCATTGGCTCGCAGAAATTATACGTCACCGAATGTCCTTTAGACCCGGACGAACACGGGCAGACATTTAAATACGAGGTAAACTTTAATGAGATTCAGCTCAAATCACATTCGAGTGCGATTCATTGCGCCCAAATGTATTCGACTTCAAGGGAGATGTATTCGACTTCAAGGGAACAACCGGACTTGAATCACAGATATTTGTGAGATCGACATTACCGAGTCCAGCGCCTGTAGGACAGGGGAGCTTTAAGTCCGCCGACTGTTCGTGTCTCTCGCTGTTTGTCTGTTAAATTTTTATTTATTTATTTATTTTGCATTAATGAATGTTTACGTGATCTGTAAAGTGAGTTGCTTAGGCAGAAGACCCACTGGTTACTGCGGAGGATGAGCTATTCCCAAGTAGGTTGGTCTCTGTGAAAGCTGAAGTATATAAATGTAGATTTTCCTTAATGCCCAAGCAAGACTTGAAGAATACTTGCAACGTACGTACATGCGTGATATATATATATATATATATATATATATATATATATATATATATATATATATATTATATACATATACAGACACATATACATGATATATATATATATATATATATATGATATATATATAATAAATATATTGTTTATATATATATATATATATATAGATCATATATATATATATATATATATCATATATATATATATATATATATATATATATATAGATATATATAATATATATATATATATATATATATATATATATATATATATATATATATATATATATATATATATATATATATATATATATATATGTAAATATATGTTATATATATAATATATTATATATATATAGATATATATATATATATATATATATATATATATATATATATCTCTCTCTCTCTCTCTCTCTCTCTCTCTCTCTCTCTCTCTCTCTTCTCTATATATATATATATATATATATATATATATATATATATATATATATATATATATATATATATTTTAAATACAAACAATATATTTATATATATATATATACATATACATATATATATATATATATATATATATATATATATATATATATACACACATTTTAATTTCTGAGATTTAGTATCGTCAAAATAAAGGAAGGACAAGATTACATATTTTCTCAAAACCAACATGTTCAGAAATCATAATTCTCTAAAATTTCCGAGCAACTGTGAAATGCGTTGCCACCGGTTAGTATTTAAGAGATATTGTAAGTTCTTAAATATACATTTACTTGAAATGTGTAATTATAATTTGTATATACGGGATTAAATTCAGAAACGTGAAAATCTTTCATTTTTCATCTACAATTCAGAAAATCCAACAACTCTACAGTTACTGAGTATAAAGTCCCAATAATGTATAAGAGACTGTATTTTCGCTTACTCGGGAAGTAAGCCTACAGACTATTTTGTTGTTGTTGCTCTGGTTTGCAGTGGGGGTAGGAAAGGTCGATGGAAGAGCCTAAAACGGTCTGAAAAAGGTGTTTCGCCTTGAGTTAAAGATACAGGAATTTTAGGATAGGATATTTGTGATGTATTTATTAGAATGAAAATGTAAAAAATAAATAATGTGCATGGTAAACAGCACAGAACAGTTATTTCTAATAAAATATAGCGTATTGATTTTAATTTTCTTTGGTGACCCAACGCCCTATTTGACCATAGATTTTTAGCATGCGCCCCAAGTAAGCTGGAAGTTAGTTCACGCCTTGTTCAAAATACAAAAAGGGTTAATAAACAGGGAGCATTTTTATTCAGCCAACTGAATAAAATTTCTTAATTTGTCGTAAAAAAACAAATTGAATTTATTCCTTGAATTCAGAACCTGACAGGTGTGGAACTCATAAATTCGACAGCCGTCAGTAGGACTTGGAATCATCCCTTGAATTTCGGGAATGGCCCCATTCCAAAAATTCCCCCGAAACTCTCCGTGGGGTTCGTAGCGGCAAAAGTGACTGATAGAGAAAGTCCGGGAAAGTCCGGGACGACTGGGGAAGGCTTATGGGGTCATTTGTCCGAAACTTCGGTCTTCCAGGACCTCATAATTTCCAAAGCGTCGCGATACTTCCGGGAACAAGGGTGATTTCCGTCGGGGGTTAAGCATGGCTTCAATTACTTTCTTAGGTCAATTGCGAGCTTTCGCGCAGGTGGAACAAAATACGTTCCAGTATGTCTGGAAAATAGTCGCCTATGAAAATTAGTTCCAGAGGTAACTAAAAGTATTTCGGAATGTTCCAGTGTACGTGGAAAACAGTTACTTGTGAAAATTAGGATTCAGAGGTAACTATAAATATTTAGAAATGCTCCAGTACATCTGGAAAATAGTCTCCTATGAAAATGAGTTTCCGAGGTAACTAAAAGTATTTAGAAATGTTCCAGTATACATGGAAAACAGTTTCTTGTGAAAATTAGTTCCAGATGTAAATATAAACCTTTGAAAATGTTCCAGTATGAAAATAAAAGGCTCATAAAACACCATTTTAACGTTAAAATAGTGTTTTATGAGCCTTTGATCTTCATATTATACTGTTGTATTACAGTAAAAAGACATGTTCCAGTATTTTTATTCTGGAACAGACTCCTGTGAGAGTTAAGTTCCAGAGGTAAATATATATCTCAATCATAGGAGACGAAACCTCTACCAGTAAGTGTATGAACGATTAAAGGAAAGGTATTTTTATTCAGCCAAATGTGTTCATTTTGATCAACTAGGATTTTTTTAAATTGAATTTACCTTAATCTCTTTTTGTCTTTTAGATGTCGGGAATAACTTTCAAGTATTGTACAGTAAAAAAAGAAATGTGTAGACCTACTAACCTTCACGTATCTGGAAAATCTCCCATAAGCATCCGAACAACATTATCATCACTCCCGAAGAGGAATCTCGATTAATCCTGCGTCAGTAGGCTTCAAAGGCCCCAAATCGGATCCGATCGGACAAACGCCCTGGGATATTCGACACAATAGCGATCAGATTCCATCCGGTTTTCTAATAGGCGTTTCAAACTCATTTTAAGCGGACCTTCCGCTGGGAGAAGCGACTACAGGAATAGGATTCTCTCTCTCTCTCTCTCTCTTTTTCTCTCTCTCTCTCTCTCGTCAAGCACAGGCCCCCTTCCTTCAAGCACAAACGAGACTTAATAAAGGGGGAACGAAAGCACGAAAATCTAATATTCCATATATATTAAATTGTATTTCCAAAAGTCAAAACTAAAATTCAGTCTTGTGCCTAAAACCTACTTCCTGCTTGAACAGTGGACCCAGCAATTCCTCGAGAAAGCAGATCCAATTTGCATTTGAAAATTGCTTTTGAGAAAGAGAGAGAGAGAGAGAGAGAGAGAGAGAGAGAGAGAGAGAGAGAGAGAGAGAGCCATGTGGTCTTAGTGTGCTGTAAATTTGAAAGTCAAAATCGATTGACGAATAACATTTTAATTAGCACGAACAATGTAAACTTAAATATTGTATTGAATTTCGATAATAAACATGATAATCGTGACATAATTATAGTGACGATGATAACTACAGCAAAAAAATACAGAGACTATGGCGTATTGAGCTGAATTACAACATCAACAACAACAACAAATATTAATAGTAATAATCGTTGTGACACTATTATAGTAACAATTTAACAATCTTGATAGTAACAACAGTGAACAATAGAAAACAAGGACCACAAACCGTAAGAAAGACGAACCCCCCCCAAAAAAAAATAAATAAAAAAAAAAAAAACAATAAACAGAGCAGGCAAACAAACATCGCCCTGTGGGAGAACGATTGTCATTGGTATTAAACAATAGAGGGATATATGGGAACCTTTCAATTCGAACGACATCCCTTTTTTTTCCGCACACCACAGATCGAGGAGGAGGAGGAGGAGGAGGAGGATCGGATAGAAGGTATTCAATACCTTTGTTAGGCATCACGTATTGTCGTGTTTTTTCCTGTAGTTTTCTCGATATCTCCTCGTCCCAGCCACAAAGATATAATAAAGAAGGAGGTCTCGTGATTCTTGGTCATTCTTGGTGAATCTTGGTGATTCTTGGGGAATCTTGATGATTCCGGTTGAATTTTGACGATTCTTGGTGACTCTTGCTGGATCATGGATGCATTTGCTAGTACCTAAGTACACCCAGTCTCTTGTGTCTATATTACTGAATCAAATTTTATACGCTTACAAACGTCGCATAACGAAAAGTGGTTGAAATAAAAGCCAAAACATACAACTTAAAAAACTTAGAATCGAGTCCTAACAGAGAGAGAGAGAGAGAGAGAGAGAGAGAGAGAGAGAGAGAGAGAGAGAGAGAGAGAGTTTTACTTCGTCCCATGCTTATCTCCTGCGAATCCAATTCGTACACTCGTTGACCCCAGTGGAGAACGACTTTGAGACGGCCCTTGGCAAAGGAGGATCCGATTCGCTTTCACACCGACCGAGTAGTCCTTCGAACGAACAGTGGCTGCTGTCCAATGGGGTCCTATTTACTCCTTCTGGAGCCGTTCACGGAGATGGCTTAATTAAGATACCGTTTTGGAGAGCTCGGTAATTCGATTCGAGGCGATAAGAGATAAGGCTGTGACGAGAGAGAGAGAGAGAGAGAGAGAGAGAGAGAGAGAGAGAGAGAGAGAAATGTTGAACGAAAAATCAGAAGATAGAAGAGAGAGAGAGAGAGAGAGAGAGAGAGAAATGTTGAACGAAAAATCAGAAGATAGATGAGAGAGAGAGAGAGAGAGAGAGAGAGAAATGTTGAACGAAAAATCAGAAGATAGATGAGAGAGAGAGAGAGAGAGAGAGAGAGAGAGAGAGAGAGAGAGAGAGAGAGAATAAAGTTATTCAGTTCATTGGTATTGAGTAGAGTGTCTTTGATGACATGATATTTTTATGGTCACAGATCAACTTAGCATCGTAAACTTTTAATGTGCATAGATTAATGAGGAATTGTAATGTTTAGTATTAATTGGAATAATCTTGAATAAAATATTTTTGTGATCACAGATTAATCAAGTTTTATAATCTTTAGTATTCAATAGGTTATCATTAAAGAAATCATATTTGTA
>NC_087220.1:66233386-66235886 GCF_015104395.2 Macrobrachium nipponense
AAAATCAGACAGGGGAGGAACGTATTGAAGTTTTCATCAGCAATTGTAAATATGTTTATGTAGTTTGGTACAGTTTATTTGTATTGTAAACATAAAGCTAGCTAGTTAATATTTTTGTAAATATGTAAAGCTAATTCTTTATATATTTTAAATGTTCCCAGTATAAAATTTAAGCGCAGCAGGCTTCTAAAATCCTGATATAGATTCTGATATATTTTCCATAAACTATCAAGTAATAAATTCACTTATTGTTTAAAAGTACTTCATCAAAATATGGTACTGGTTTGACAGTTAATTTGCGACTTATCATAGTAACAAACAAAGCGATAAACAACTAAATTAATAAATATACAAAGAACTGAGGGTAGAATATGTGACAGTTCCGTTTTCCTGATAAAGGTATACAATCAATTAGATTACGTAATTTAATATTATGAATGACTATTGAAGGCAGTGGGATGCAAAAGTGACGTAGCAGCTATACAAAGAATTTGTTCATCAGATTCACTACTGAATGTTTTAATCAAATACCGCAATTGATAACAAATCAGTTCAATATGTCATTCATTCATTAACAGACATTACAGTCGTTTCTGAAAGCATTTTGCCCCCAAAGCATTTACAGGAAATTAATTTAATTCAGTTGGATATTACAAATTTATCGTTGGAATTCGTTCTCCGCTCACAAATGTACCGCTTGGTAAATACTGGTCCAAATGAAATATTTGATATTCATTGCCAATGCAATAAATATTGACTGTTTAATAGAGCATATTTATTGATGAAGGTTTTGTGCTTTTTATTTAGTATGAATTGACGCTGTTTTAATTTCCGAAGTTTTAAGAGTCGAAGGTGATCCCATTCAGACGTGAATTTTGAGTTCTGGGGAATTTTTAAAACTAGGTCTCCGTGTATTTTTTTTAGGATGTTATTAATTTGTTATTTACAGAGGCTGTGTCTGAACATCAATTTTCACTTGAATAGTGTCCAAGTTGTCAAGAAAATTCAAAATATTTGATCTTACAGCTGATCAAGAATATCAGCGTAAACAAGGCGGGATCCGATCTCCAGCTGACTCGTGACGCGTGCTAAAATCCACGGTCAAATAGCGCGCTGTTTCACCAACGAAAATTAAAATAAATACGCTACGTTTTATTAGAAATAATTGTTCTGTACTGTTTAACCTGCACATTATTAATTTTTTACATTTTCATTCTAATAAACACATCATGAATATCCTATCCTAAAATTCCTGTATTTTTTAACTCAACACGAAACACCTTTTTCAGAGCCTTTTAAACTCTTCCTTAGACCTTTCCCAACCCCCAACAAAATGACCAAGAACAACAACAACAACAACAACAAAATAGTTTGTAGGCTTACTCCCCGGGTAAGCGAAAATGACACTAATTATTCATTACACGTGTTAAACATAGTCCCACCAATGCACAGGTTTCTATTAAAATTGAACCGAAAATTTTAGAACGCCAGTTATTCACTAAATGTGTAGACTTAGTCATACAAATTCATCTTTCAAAATTAAAATGTAATCATAATCGCCTTAGATAATTGATACCACCGATTACTCATGGATTGGGTTAAAGAATAGTACTGCAAATCCATCAGTTATTGAAATAAATTATTGACGCATTGCCAAAACCAATTTTTCAGTAAATGTGGAATGACAATGTTTCCCCTTGGTTGCGACCTTTTTCATTCCTTTAACTGTACCTCCGTACTACGTACAAGTGTGACCACTTGTAAATAATATATTTGCCGTGATTTTTTGCCCGTGAATGTACAATCGAAAACTCATAGTCCAGAGAAAATGTGACTCACTTGTAAGTAATCATGTTGGCCTGATTGTTTATACAATCGAACAATCATAGCCTAGAGAAAATGGGACCAATTGCGTACAATAATTTTGGCCGTGATTTATTTCCCGTGAATGTAAAATCGAAAAAATCATAGCCTAGAGAAGATGTCTTCTTCCCAGCTTGTTCCCATTTTTATATGGGGTCGCCGTTTCCATCTATTTCTATCCTGCGCTTCTGCCTCACCAATTCCCTTCTCATGTAAGTCTCCTCTCACACAGTCCTTCCATCTCTTTCTTGGTCTCCCTCTTCTTCTTCCTTGCACCTCCACCCCCATAGTATGTCTCCCAGCGTAGTCCTCATCTCTCCATAGCCTAGAGAAGATGTAAGAGCTCCTAAATAAATATATTACCGTGATTTTCCCCCGTGAATGTAAAATCGAAAAATCACATCTTGAAGAAAACGTGTCCAATTGCTTATACAATAATTTTGCCCGTGATTTTTTCCCCGTGAATGTACGGTCGAAAAATCACAGCCTAGAAGAAATATGACCACCTGTAAATAATCATTTCGTCGTGAATACGAAAACGGAAAATCGTAGCCAATATCATTCGCTTTCATTGGCTCGCGGAAATTATACGTCACCGAACGTCCTTTAGACCCGGACGAACACGGGCAGACATTTA
>NC_087220.1:66238386-66255886 GCF_015104395.2 Macrobrachium nipponense
ATTCAGAAACGTGAAAATCTTTTATTTTCCATCTACAATTCAGAAAATCCAACAACTCTACAGTTACTGAGTATAAAGTCCCAATAATGTATAAGAGACTGTATTTTCGCTTACTCGGGAAGTAAGCCTACAGAATATTTTGTTGTTGTTGTTGCTCTTGTTTGTGGTGGGGGTAGGAAAGGTCGATGAAAGAGCCTGAAAAGATCTGAAAAAGGTGTTTATTGTTGAGTTAAAGATCCAGGAATTTTAGGATAGGATATTTATGATGTATTTATTAGAATGAAAATGTAAAAAATGAATAATGTGCATTGTAAACAGCACAGAATAGTTATTTCTAATAAAATATAGCGTATTGATTTTAATTTTCTTTGGTGACCCAACGCCCTATTTGACCATAGATTTCTAGCATGCGCCCCAAGTAAGCTGGAAGTTGGTTCACGCCTTGTTCAAAATACAAAAAGGGTTAATAAACACGGAGCATATTTATTCAGCCAACTGAATAGAATTACTTAATTTGTCGTAAAAAAAAACAATTGAATTTATTCCTTGATTTCAGAACCTGACAGGTGTGGAACTCACAAATTCGACAGCCGTCAGTAGGACTTGGAATCATCCCTTGAATTTCGGGAATGGCCCCATTCCAAAAATTCCCCCGAAACTCTCCGTGGGGTTCGTAGCGGCAAAAGTGACTGATAGAGAAAGTCCGGGAAAGTCCGGGAAAGTCCGGGACGACTGGGGAAGGCTTATGGGCCCATTTGTCCGAAACTTCGGTCTTCCAGGACCTCATAATTTCCAAAGCGTCGCGATACTTCCGGGAACAAGGGTGATTTCCGTCGGGGGGTTAAGCATGCCTTCAATTACTTTCTTAGGTCAATTGCGAGCTTTCGCGCAGCTGGAACAAAATACGTTCCAGTATGTCTGGAAAATAGTCGCCTATGAAAATTAGTTCCAGAGGTAACTAAAAGTATTTCGG
The DNA here is from genome assembly GCF_015104395.2 of Macrobrachium nipponense. Taxonomy (NCBI): domain Eukaryota; kingdom Metazoa; phylum Arthropoda; class Malacostraca; order Decapoda; family Palaemonidae; genus Macrobrachium; species Macrobrachium nipponense. The sequence goes on from NC_087220.1 coordinate 66,239,360, forward strand.
AATGTTCCAGTGTACGTGGAAAACAGTTACTTGTGAAAATTAGGATTCAGAGGTAACTAAAATTATTTTGAAATGCTCCAGTACATCTGGAAAATAGACTCCTATGAAAATTAGTTTCCGAGGTAACTAAAAGTATTTAGGAATGTTCCAGTGTACATGGAAAACAGTTACTTGTGAAAATTAGGTTCCAGAAGTAAATATAAACCTTTGAAAATGTTCCAGTATGAAGATAAAAGGCTCATAAAACACCATTTTAACGTTAAAATAGTGTTTTATGAGCCTTTGATCTTCGTATTATACTGTTGTATTGCAGTAAAAAGACATGTTCCAGTATTTTTATTCTGGAACAGACTCCTGTGAAAATTAAGTTTCAGAGGTAGATATATATCTCAATCATAGGAGACGAAACATCTACCAGTAAGTGTAGGAACGATTAAAGGAAAGGTATTTTTATTCAGCCAAATGTGTTCATTTTGATCAACTAGGATTTTTTTAAATTGAATTTACCTTAATCTTTTTTTGTCTTTTAGATGTCGGGAATAACTTTTAAGTATTGTACAGTAAAAAAAGAAATGTGTAGACCTACTAACCTTCACGTATCTGGAAAATCTCCCAGAAGCATCCGAACAACATTATCATCACTCCCGAAGAGGAATCTCGATTAATCCTGCGTCAGTAGGCTTCAAACGCCCCAAATCGGATCCGATCGGACAACCGCCCTGGGATATTCGACACAATAGCGATCAGATTCCATCCGGTTTTCTAATAGGTGTTTCATACTCATTTTAAGCGGACCTTCCGCTGGGAGAAGCGACTACAGGAATAGGATTCTCTCTCTCTCTCTCTCTCTCTCTCTCTCTCTCTCTATTCTTTAAAGGCAACTTATGTCCCTCCTATACATACTTTGGATGTTTGGGTTGGGTTCATAAATAGGTTTTGGCTTTAACTTCAAAAGTCTCGTGGAAGCGTCTGGTACTGAGGGGAGCCTTATATGGAATAGAGCTTTGCATTATTAATAGGGGTACCGTAATGGCATTCAGTAGGAGCCGTTTCATAGGCAAATCTTGTTTACTAATACTACTATTACTAATGTTACAACGGTTTTCTGATCTGCTGAGATTTACTGAGCCTCGCTTCTTCGTCAGCGATTTCTGTTAAACGGTAATGTAGTATATCTTCAGTGGCTATCAGCACGAGACAAGCAACCCCATACTTCGTGGAAGCCTCTACGTATATACTTATCTTTCCATTCCTTTACGTACAAGCACTTCCTTTTAGGCGGAGCCCAAGCGTTCCCTCGAAGACCATTCCGATCAAGAACTCGGGTCTTACTCGCTTATTACCATCTCCTCCAAGAAGAAGGCCCGTTTCAGAAACAGCCACTGGCGTGCATTACGAATGCGACTGTAGAATAGGCTCACTCACGAAGCCGAGACCTCGCAGTTTATCCTGACGATGTTTATATTCGCCTCTCGCGGGAAATGAATCCCGAAGGAGCTCTCTCTCCTTAGTGTCTGGAGCCAGCTGCCTCGTGCTTGCATGCAGAAGTAGTGAGGGCATAGCCATGTGAACATCAAGGGGTATTTCGTAGTTGGAAATAAGGACTGCGGATTGTTTTAATCTGTCGTATATTTTATATACGTACTGTGCATAAAATGTTTGTATATATATTATATATATATATATATATATATATATATATATATATATATATATATATACATACATATAATTCACTCTTCTTTCAGAGAGAGAGAGAGAATAACCTCCAAAAAACACGGGATGTGGAGGACGAACATCCAACTACCGGTAATTCGGGACGGCAAAGCACCACTTTATCCTTGTCCTCTCTCTCTCTCTCTTTATCTCTCTCTCTCTCTCTCTCCATTTTTTTTTTTACTATTAAAAAAAAAACGGCAACATCCCCGCCAAAAAAAAAAAAAATGCCGTCTTCGCCCCGGTTGATATTGTTATCTGCACTATTACCTCTTTTCAGTTTTTATGACAGAACCCCCCCACACACACACAAAACCCCCTCCCTTCTTGCATCCCCCTCCCAACAACCCACTGCCCCTTACGTAACAGCAAACCCCTCACGGCTATTCTCATAAAAGTACGTGTTATTTGTAATACCATCCTTGTTTATATGGAATTTCGAAACGTAAAATTACCTGGAGATGTTTTCAGTTTCCGGCGGATATTACGAAAGAGATGAGCTCTACACCTACGGCATGGAGGACTGTGGGGAGGTAATGCTGCTATTATTCCACTGTGGGAAAGTAGCGCTGTTTTTATTAATCTGTGGAATAGTAACGCTGTTATTATTGCATTGTGCTTTTATTGAACTGTGGGAGGTAGTACTTCTATTATTCGACTGTGGAAAAGTAGCGCTACTTTTATTCCACTGTGGGAAGTAGTACTGCTATTGTTCCACTGTGGAAAGTTACCATTGCTTTTATTCCACTGTGGGAAAGTAGCGCAGCTAATATTTCAGCGGGAAAATACGCTTACAAACGTCGCATAACGAAAAGTGGTTAGAATAAAAGCCAAAACATACAACTTAAAAAAAACTTAGAATCGAGTCCTAACGGAGAGAGAGAGAGAGAGAGAGAGAGAGAGAGAGAGAGAGAGAGAGAGAGAGAGAGTGTACTACTAAAGGAAGCCTTCATCTCTTAGCCTCACTCGGAGAGAGAGAGAGAGAGAGAGAGTGTGTGTGTTTTACTTCGTCCCTTGCGAATCCAATTCGTACACTCGTTGACCCCAGTGGAGAACGACTTTGAGACGGCCCTTGGCAAAGGAGGATCCGATTCGCTTTCACACCGACCGAGTAGTCCTTCGAACGAACAGAGGCTGCTGTCCAATGGGGTCCCATTTACCTTCTGGAGCCGTTCACGGAGAGGGCTTAATTAGATACGTTTAGGAGACCCTCGGTAATTCGTTCGAGGCGATAAGAGATAAGGCTGTGACGAGAGAGAGAGAGAGAGAGAGAGAGAGAGAGAGAGAGAGAGAGAGAGAGAGTGATGTTGAAAGAAAAATCAGAAGATGGATGAGAAGAGAAGAGAGAGAGAGAGAGAGAGAGAGAGAGAGAGAGAGAGAGAGAGAGAGAGAATAAAGTTATTCAATTCATTAGTATTGAGTAGAGTGTCTTTGATGACATGATATTTTTATGGTCACAGATCAACTTAGTATCGTAAACTTTTAATGTGCGTAGAGTAATAAGGAATTATAATCTTTAGTATTAATTGGAATAATCTTGAATATAATGATATTTTTGTGATCACAGTTTAATCAAATTTTATAATCTTTAGTATTCAATTGGTTATCATTAAAGAAATCATATTTGTATTATAACAGCAGAGAATAAACACAACATAGTTTTATAATATTAAGTATTAAATTCAACACCCCAATAAAATTATAACTTTAGCACCACATCACAGTTATAATCTTTAATATTAAATGCTGCACTATTAATAAAATGACATTTTTAGGAATAAAATAAAATTTTTAGGACATAAGAATTTTATAATATTTAGCATTGATTGTTGTACCATTAATAATATAACTAGAATACATAACAGTTTTATAATCACTAGTGCTAAATAGGTATTTAATAAAACTACTAAAACCATATTCTTATGACACCAATTAATTAAACTGAGAAAATTAATTAGACTAAGAAAATCTAACGGGTAGATTATAAATTAAAATGCCCTTCGCCCTCACACAATTAAAATACATCCCCCGGGGGTGCGGGTGAAGGGGGGGGGGCGAACTTTAATTAAACTTGAGCATGTATATTAATTAAAATTCATAAAGGCAAGATAATAATAATTATAATGCTAATAATAATAATAACGCTTAAGGCTGTTCTTATAAGGAGAACTACGGATTTTGTACCATTTTCTCGTAGAATTAAAGGTTCCTGTATTGTAATTAGGTGGTTGTTAAGACGTACCACGAAATATAGCGAAAATATTATGTATGATATTTTTTTTAAAATGGAATTTGAGTAAAATATAAAATTCCAAGATATATATATGTATAGTATGTATGTATATATAGATATATATATATATATATATATATATATATATTATATATATATATATGATAAAATAAGCACAAAAAATCGATTTTTTCGGTGATAATACAATAGAATTAGCTTTAATGTATATTGGGGCGTCAAAACGAATTTTAAACGTATAAATGACGTTATATATATATATATATTATATAAAATATCTATATATATATATATATATATATAGTATATAGATATATATATATATATGTATACATATATATACACATATATATATATATATATATATGTATATATTTGTATATGTATATATATATATAATATATATATATATATATATATATATATTATATATATATATATATATATATATATATATATATATGTATATATATGATATATATATATACATATACATATATATATATATATATATATATATATATATATATATATATATATATGTATATATATATATATATACATATATATATATATATATATATGTATATACATATATATATATATATATATATATATATATATATATATATATATATATATATATATATATATATATATATATATATATATATATATATATATATATATATATATATATATATATATATATATGTATATACACCTATATATTGGTGTCTTATAAGGCAACATTGAAATGCGTCATACAAAACAAAAAAGTATAATCAGATTTTTCGAAGTGATTAACGTTTTATTCACTTATCAGATTCTCGTCGATTATAATCGTCTTATAGGAAAACATCGAAGTACGCAACACAGAGCAATTATCGCAACGCTGAACGACCCCACCCACCTATCAGAGACTATAACCTGCTTTGACAGAAGCGTAGTGGAGGAATAACGGAATAACAAAACAGGGTCGTCTTCAGCCATTGGCTATAAACACTGTGTAGCTCGTCTCCCTGGCGATAATATCCCAGAGAAATTGAAGAAGCTGCAAAACAGTTTTAACAGCCGAAGTTTCCAATGAGGAAGGACGATATTACGCGGATGTTATGCTGCGAGGGGCTGTAAGCTGGGAAGAGAGAGAGAGATCTTACATCTTACATGATCTTACATCTTGTTCGGGTTGCCCCAGGTCCCTCAGTGTGAGGCACCTCTAATGTCTACCAGAGAGTTGCTAAGTACATCTTCCGGTATATTTTGCATCTTCCAATCTTGGATGGTCTGGGATGCAGTTTAGATATTTGTCGAGCTTATTCTTAAACACATCTACGCTCACTCCTGATATATTCCTCAGATGAGCTGGCAACGCATTGAATAGACGCTGCATTATCGATGCTGGTGCGTAGTGGATTAATGTCCTGTGTGCTTTCCTTATTTTTCCTGGTATAGTTTTGGGCACTATTAATCTACCTCTGCTTGCTCTTTCTGATATTTTTAGTTCCATGATATTTTCTGCTATTCCTTCTATCTGTTTCCATGCCTGAATTATCATGTAGCGTTCTCTTCCTTTCCTTTTCGACTATATAATTTTAAGAATTGTAGTCTTTCCCAGTAGTCTAGGTCCTTAACTTCTTCTATTCTAGCTGTAAAGGACCTTTGTACACTCTCTATTTGTGCAATATCCTTTTGATAGTGTGGGTACCATATCATATTGCAATATTCAAGTGGACTACGAACATATGTTTTATAAAGCATAATCATTGTTCAGCTTTTCTTGTTTTGAAGTGCTGTAGACAACATTCCCATCTTTGCTTTACATTTTGCCAACAGAGTTGCTATTTGATCATTGCATAACATGTTCCTATTCATCATCACACCAAGGTCTTTAACTGCTTCCTTATTTGTGATGGTCTCATTATTATGTCCCTTATATGCATATAGCTTTCTTTCTCTGTCTCCATAATTTATTGATTCAAATTTATCAGAGTTAAATACCATCCTATTTACCTCTGCCCAATCATATACTTTGTTAAGGTCTCTTTGTAGAGCGTTCCTATCTTCATCACAAGTAATTTCTCTACTTATTCTTGTGTCATCTGCGAAACTACTCACTACCGAATCCTTAACATTATTGTCTATGTCTTCAATCATAATAACAAACAGTATTGCAGCTAACACCGTACCTTGCGGCACACCGGATATTACCTTGGCTTCATCCGATTTCTCGTCGTTTGCAATAACTATCTGTTTTCTGTTGTGTAAAAATTCTTTTAACCATCTTCCTACTTTATCCACGATATTGTGTTTTCTAATTTTCTTCGCCAATATATTATGGTCTACTTTATCAAAAGCTTTTGCAAAGTCTAAATAAACCACATCTGTTTCATTTCCGCTTTTCATATTTTTGAATATGTTTTCACGGTGGACTAACAGTTGGGTTTGTGTACTTTTCGGTACGAAAACCATTGTTTTCTTTATTAAACAAATTATTTTTTATTAAATGTTTCATAATATTTTTCTTCATTACCCTTTCATACACTTTCATAATATGTGATGTTAGACTCACAGGCCTATAATTACTTGCCTCTAGTCTTGATCCACTTTTGAAAGTAGGGGTAATATATGCTAATTTGTGCTCATCATATATCTTGCCTGTATCTACACTTTGTCTTAATAATATTGCAAGTGGCTTTGCGATAGAATGAACTACTTTCTTTAACAAAATAGCAGGAATTCCATCAGGCCCTGCAGCAGCTCCATTTTTAATTTCATTAATAGCCTGCACAATATCAGCTTCATTAATATCTATGTCAGCTAAATATTCACTATTTTCATCCCTTACTTCTATATGAGAGAGAGAGAGAGAGAGAGAGAGAGAGAGAGAGAGAGAGAGAGAGAGAGATGTAGGGGTTGTTGGGAGCTGGGTGGGTTAGCGGTAGGTGGAAGGGTGTTTATTGTACTGTATGGAGTTGGGGCGTTATGATAATATCGTGTCCGCCTCCAGCAAGGAGAGAGAGAGAGAGAGAGAGAGATTCATAAGTGTGTCGTCACCTTTCATGGATCTTTAGCTTATTAAGGAGAAATTTTATGTCTTTTCAAGAGAGAGAGAGAGAGAGAGAGAGAAAGAGAGAGAGAGAGAGAGAGAGAATTCAAAAGAAAGTGACCAAAATAAGTTTGATTTTGAAAACTTATTCTGTAACATCAAATTACCAGTAGCTACGGAAGGTGTTCAACTCAGGAGATCTAATATGTTTTGGAGGCGATGAATTGATAAATTCTCTCTCTCTCTCTCTCTCTCTCTCTCTCTCTCTCTCTCTCTCGTCTATATGGAGACTACTGCTCATCAAGGTTTGTAAACAAACCTATAAACCACACACACACTCGCACACACACACATAGACACACAAGAAACAGAAAAATACACCCAGCCTAAAAATAGAAACAAAACACACTTGATACGAGAACCGTCGACATTGTATTTAAACAAAAGAGAGAGAGAGAGAGATAGGAACCTCTCAATTCTCGCCTTTTCCCCATTTGCCCTCCGGGGGCGGGTTGTAGTTTGGCGGGGGGGGGGGAGATACAATGCTTTTCTCAGCGTCTTTTATTTCTAGTCATCTTCGTTTATGTTTCGTCTTATCCTTCTTGGGGATAAAATGTCCCAAGTAGGTCTGTAAAGCGAATGAATTCAGATGTTTAGAGGAAATTGAAATATTTTATTTATTGTTTTGTTTCCAACTGTTGGCATTTTGTTCCGTAATTGTGTGTTTAGCAAATATTCTTTTCTTTAATTCTTTGCCTTTGTTTGTTTAAAAATTACATTGTGAGTATATTCACTCTACGTCTTTCAAGTAATAATAGTAAATGCATGTAGCAGTATTCTCTCTCTCTCTCTCTCTCTCTCTCTCTCTCTCTCTCTCTCTCTCTCTCTCTCTCTCACTGACTGAACTGGACTTAAGTTATGGTATACCATTTCAGATAAGTTTTCAAAATCGAACTTATTTTGGTCACAGTTTGTTTTGAAAACTCTCTCTCTCTCTCTCTCTCTCTCTCTCTCTCTCGTCAAGCACAGGCCACCTTCCTTCAAGCACAAACGAGACTTAATAAAGGGGGAACGAAAGCACGAAAATCTAATATTCCATATATATCAAATTGTATTTCCAAAAGTCAAAACTAAAATTCAGTCTTGTGCCTAAAACCTACTTCCTGCTTGAACAGTGGACCCAGCAATGCCTCGAGAAAGCAGATCCAATTTGCATTTGAAAATTGCTTTTGAGAGAGAGAGAGAGAGAGAGAGAGAGAGAGAGAGAGAGAGAGAGAGAGAATTCAAAACAAACAGTGACCAAAATAAGTTCGATTTTTGAAAACTTATCTGAAATGGGATACCATAAAGTTAAGTCCAGTACAGTCAGTGAGAGAGAGAGAGAGGAGAGAGAGAGGAGAGAGAGGAGAGAGAGACGAGAGAGAGAGAATACTGCACATGCATTTACAATTATAACTCAAGTCCAGTTCAGTCAGTCAGTCAGTCAGAGAGAGAGAGAGAGAGAGAGAGAGAGAGAGAGAGAGAGAGAGAGAGAGAGAGAGAGAAATTTAAGTAAATACTGACCTGATTTGTATGTATGTATGTATGTTTCCGTTTTCTCTAAATCCGAAGACAACAAATCAGGAACTCCCTTTGTTTGGTAATTCCATTTTAGTGCTTTAACAAACATCGCTGAGAGAGAAAGCATTACTGATGGCGAAAGCAAAAAAAAGCTGATCTGGGAATATTCCATATTAGTTGCAAATTCCATAACCGGGAATTAGTTCCGGGAGAGTTGATTGGCCAACCGTTGCCAGAGTGAACGGTTCGTTCACTTCTATTGGTAGGAGAGAGAGAGAGAGAGAGAGAGAGAGAGAGAGAGAGAGAGAGAATGATTCTGGATTAGCCTTCAATTTTTTCCCCCATTGATTGGAAAGAGAGAGGTTGAACTTACTTTTTTATTAAAGCTGAGAGAGAGAGAGAGAGAGAGAGAGAGAGAGAGAGAGAGAGAGAGAGAGAGAGAGAGAGAGAGAGAGTCTGGATTAGCAGTAAACTCTTTTCCCTATATATTTTCGTTGTAAATACGGCGTCCAATATTCTGGTTTTCTATTGAAACGTCAAAAATCAGACAGGGGAGGAACGTATTGAAGTTTTCATCAGCAATTGTATATATGTTTATGTAGTTTGGTACAGTTTATTTGTATTGTCAAACATAAAGATAGCTAGTTAATATTTGTAAACATGTAAAGCTAATTCTTTATATATTTTAAATGTTCCCAGTATAAAATTTAAGCTCAGTAGGCTGCTAAAATCCTGGAATAGATTCTGGAATATTTTCCATAAACTGTCAAGTAATAAATTCACTTATTGTTTAAAAGTACTTCATCAAAATATGGTACTGGTTTGACAGTTAATTTGCGACTTATCATAGTAACAAACAAAGCGATAAACAACCAAATTAATATATAAACAAAGAAATGAGGGTAGAATATGTGACAGTTCCGTTTTCCTGATAAAGATATACAATCAATTAGATCACGTAATTTAATATTGCATGCTTGGCCTTCATGAGATGAACTTCAATTATGAATGACTATTGAAGGCAGTGGGATGCAAAAGTGACGTAGCAGCTACACAAAGAATTTGTTCATTGATAACAAATCAGTTCAATACGTCATTCATTCATTAACAGACATTACAGTCGTTTCTGAAAGCATTTTGCCCCTAAAGCATTTACAGAAAATTAATTTAATTCTGTTGGATATTACAAATTTATCGTTGGAATTCGTTCTCCGCTCACAAATGTACCGCTTGGTAAATACTGGTCCAAATGAAATATTTGATATTCATTGCCAATGCAATAAATATTGACTGTTTAATAGAGCATATTTATTGATGAAGGTTTTGTGCTTTTTATTTAGTATGAATTGACGCTTTTTTAATTCCCGAAGTTTTAAGAGTCGAAGGTGATCCCATTCAGACGTGAATTTTGAGTTTTGGGGAATTTTTAAAACTAGGTGTCCGTGTATTTTTTTTAGGATGTTATTAATTTGTTATTTACAGAGGCTGTGTCTGAACATCAATTTTTTCTTGAATGGTGTCCAAGTTGTCAAGAAAATTAAAAATTCTTGATCTTACAGCTGATCAAGAATACCAGCGTAAACAAGGCGGGATCCGTTCTCAAGCTGACTCGTGACGCGTGCTAAAATCCACGGTCAAATAGAGCGTTGTTTCACCAACGAAAATTAAAAGAAATACGATATGTTTTTTTTAGAAATAATTGTTCTGTACTGTTTAACAAGCACATTATCTATTTTTTAAATTTTCATTCTAATAAACACATCATGAATGTCCTATCCTAAAATTCCTGTTTTTTTAACTCAACACGAAACACCTTTTTCAGAGCCTTTTAAGCTCTTCCATAGACCTTTCCCAACCCCTACAAAATGACCAAGAACAAGAACAACAACAACAACAACAAAATAGTTTGTAGGCTTACTCCCCGGGTAAGCGAAAATGACACTAATTATTCATTAAACGCGTTAAACATAGTCCCATCAGTTCAATTAAAATTGAACCGAAAATTTTAGAACGCCAGTTATTCACTAAATGTGTAGACTTAGTAATACAAATTCAACTTTCAAAATTAAAATGTAATGATAATCGCCTTAGATAATTGATACCACCATTATTCATTGATTGGGTTAAAGTACAGTACTACAAATCCATCAGTTATTGAAATAAATTATTGACGCATTGCCAAAACCAATTTTTCAGTAAATGTGGACTAACAATGTTTCCCCTTGGTTGCGACCTCTTTCATTCCTTTTACTGTACCTCCGTACTACGTACAAGTGTGACCACTTGTAAAGAATATATTTGCCGCGATTTTTTGTCCGTGAATGTACAATCGAAAACTCATAGTCCAGAGAAAATGTGACTCATTTGTAAGTAATCATGTTGGCTTGATTGTTTATACGATCGAACAATCATAGCCTAGAGAAGAAGTAAGAGCTCCTAAATGAATATTTTACCGTGATTTTCCCCCGTGAATGTAAAATCGAAAAATCACCGCTTGAAGGAAATGTGTCCAATTGCATACAGTAATTTTGCCCGTGATTTTTTCCCCGTGAATGTACGGTCGAAAAATCACAGCCCAGAAGAAATATGACCACCTGTAAATAATCATTTCGTCGTGAATACGAAATCGGAAAATCGTGGGCAATATCATTCGCTTTCATTGGCTCGCAGAAATTATACGTCACCGTCCGTCCTTTAGACCCGGATGAAACACGGGCAGACATTTAAATACGAGGTAAACTTTAATGAGATTCAGCTCAAATCACATTCGAGTGCGATTCATTGCGCCCAAATGTATTCGACTTCAAGGGAGATGTATTCGACTTCAAGAGAGCAACCGGACTTGAATCACAGATATTTGTGAGATCGACATTACCGAGTCCAGCGTCTGTAGGACAGGGGAGCTTTAAGTCCGCCGACTTTTCGTGTCTCTCGCTGTTTGTCTGCCAAATTTTTATTTATTTATTTATTTATTTTGCATTAATGAATGTTTACGTGATCTGTAAAGTGAGTTGTTTAGGCAGAAGACCCACTGGTTACTGCGGAAGATGAGCTATTCCCAAGTAGGTTGGTCTCTGTGAAAGCTGAAGTATATGAATGTATATTTTCCTTAATGCCCAGGCAAGAGTTGAAGAATACTTGCAACGTACGTATATTATATATATATATATATATATATATATATATATATATATATATATATATATATATATATAAATGAATAATTATCACATCGAACCGTGATTCATTTATATATCATTCGAGCTACAAATGTCCTTATTAATATGCTAAATTCCGCTCTAGACCTACCGCCGTCGATGGAAATTGGATATATTTTCATATATGTACATATATGAAAATATATCAATTCCGAGGTAGAGCGAATTTAGAAATTAAAGGACATTTGTAGTTCGAATGATATCAAATGAATCACGGTTTGATGTGATAATTATTCATAACAAAGGCTACATGCGTCAAACGCTCGAATTGGCTAACATGGTAGACGGGGTTTCATATCGATTCTAATTACGAAAAACACCGAGTTCGAGGGTGATTCGTAAGGGCAGAATCGATATAAACTTACAGCGTCTCTGTTGGCTGATTGGATAACGTCACTGTCTGTTCTGATTTCATTCCCGTCCACTTGGACGGTGGTTCGATCCCATGGGGGGACGAAATTATTATCAACTAAAAAATTCCCCTTTGGTACATATATGAAAATATATCAATTCCGAGGTAGAGCGAATTTAGATATTAAAGGACATTTGTAGCTCGAATGATATATATATATATATATCATATATATTATATAGATATATATATATATATATATATATATATATATACTATATATATATATATATATATATATATATATATATATATATATATATATATATATATATATGTATGTAGTAGTATGTATGTATATGTAATATATATATATATATATATATATATATATATATATATATATATCATATATATATATATATATATATATATATATATATATATATATTATATATATATATGTAAGACATAGGGTTTGATTAATAATATATTGTTCGTGCATTCTCTGTAACCTGTGGAATGTGGAAGACAGTGCAGAGTAACGACCTGAGGGTAGCTGATGAATGAGTTTCTGGGGGATGGCGTGAGATAAAAGTGCTTAGTTCAGGAAGTCAACGTACGACAGTTTATGAACTCTTCTCAAAGTGCATCTGTGAAACTGGATGCAGCTAGAACCGTGAGGCGCTAGCGAACTGTGTGTTCGTATGTGCGTGTGCGCCTCTTTCTGTTAAAAGCATTCATACCCAAGCCTATGGGAGGGATTTTTGACAGAGGGCTTCGAGTCATAGGCAAAGATGCCGTGGCATTCGCCGGGGAGTTTTTGTGACAAAGTGTTTAGTGCCCGGTTGGAAATGGGTAAGTGTTACCTTTACTTTAGCCAAAGGGGTGGCTTGTTTGATATCTTGTAAGATGTTCCATTTTATTAACTTTGTCTTTAAACTTGTGTGTGTACTTACCGGGATGTGTTCTGTATCTTTGGCAGACGGTTCTGGATTTCGGTGGGACAGAGTTCCCAGGGAAAGGTGTGACCTTTTGGGTGACTTGACAATGAGTTGTTTTAAGTTAGTCTGTAAGACTGGATTACTTAGTTAATCGACTTAGTTATTATTGTAAATAAACGTTATGTTATGATGCAACTCTCTCATTTCATTTACCTGTTAGAATGGAGAGAAAGAGGTGGAGAGAGAGAGAGAGAGAGAGATGGGGTGATTGCCGGGAGAGAGAGAGAGAGAGCCTGTGTGTATAATGGAGTTATGGGGTCTGCCTTCCGTTTCGTGTCCACGCTTACCGTATGAATACATGGCGGTTTTCCCCATGTTTATAGTGGTGTCAGCGGTTAAAGATGGGATATAAAAGTTTTCTTGCTTTTCTATGCCTAGGAACGCCAATGTAGAGATGGTTGGCCAGTTAGGAAATAAAAAGGGTAGAGAAAATGTCCGTCCGTGAGATGGGGGGATGAGGAAAGATTTTCTATTAGGGTCATCAAATTTGCCCGTACCGAGATTCTTCAGGGTGGGAGTCGTGAGACAAGCAACTCAGTCTAGTTCATGATTGAGTGTTGCTAGTGGTCATCTCACCGGTCGCGTTTGTATTGTGCCGACGAGATTTACGCGTTTTTACGAAGAATTTCGAGTTCTTTTTTCCCATTATGTGGGAGGGTTGAGTGTCTTAAACTATTGTTCTTTATCAAAAACGGGAGAGGGTTTTTGTTTTAAATATTTCAGGGTTATGGGATTGGTTCAAGAGGTCAAAACAATTTTTTCTTTCCCCATAGTGAAGTGTTTTCTTTATTTGCACGTGTTTATAATAGACGTATGCATTCGTCTTTGTTTAAAACATAGGAGTGTATTTTTCTATGCATGGGAACTGTGCTTAGACAAGCATATTTGGCTTAGTGACACAGAGCGGCCACAATTTTAAGGGCTCAGCATATTTCTGCAGAGAGGCGCCTTGCATTGCGAGGGTACGGGCATCCCTTGGGAGGATAGTAGCATGGGACGGTACCACTAGCCTCATCGAGAGATAGTGCAGGGGAGGGTATTGCGAGATGGGGGATACTACTGGTATGCCTCGGGCTGTTCTGCCGCTCGACTGAGGGGTTGTTCTCAGGGGGGGAGAAATTTTTTTGTCTCAGTGTGGGTGAACTCCCCCTTTTCCTTTTTTTTTCTTTGTGTTGGGGATGGATTTGGCCTTGACATTGAATGCTAAGATGTCAGCTGATTGATAAGTTGATGAAGTGAAATGCCCGTAGAGTCTTTTTTTTAGAAAAGAGATTTTTTTTTTTTTCTCTCTCTTGGATGAAGAGAAAAGGAAATAAAAAGAGATTTTTCTTTTACGAGAATGAGGGAAAAAGTAGTTAACATGCACGGGATGTGTTATATGTTTCTTTGTGCCTTGAAAGACACAAATATAAGGGGGATACACAGATTATTTTTTTATTGTGTTGGAGAAATTACTTTGAAATGCCGATGATTGGTGTAGTATCTGTGTTGTGTGGCAATGGTGTTATGTCATGGTGTTGCATGCGGGAGAAATTGTATGTCATAGGATTCAGCAATACTGTTGTATGCTATTTGATTGAATGTTCACCCTACCTTGAGAATTATTGCTGTGGAGAGTTATTATTATTGTTATTATTATAATTGTTATACTTGAGATGTGTCACGGGAGGTTTGCCTAAAGTATAATTATCATTACGGGAGAATTGTTTTACGAGAGATTTTTGAGATATTTCATCGGGAGATTATTTCAATAATTATTACAGATAATTATTCAGGGAGAATTATTACAATGAATTAATGGGAGAAGTCTTGTGTTAATTATTTGTTGAGTTTTTGTAACTTTGGAGAATATTTCAGTGATTCACGGGGATGAGTTTTGCTGAATCTTGATGAATCTGGCTGAATCTTGGTAAATTGTGTGGGATTTTGCTGAACTTTTGCTGAATTTTTGGAGAATGGACAAGCATTAACATTGGTGATATTTTTTTGTACTGATACTGATGATTTTGATGATAGCAATTTTTTTGGTGATTTGGTGATAATGATATTTCTGTGATACTGTTTTTTTTTTTTATACTAATACGTGGGTGTTTTAATGCTGTCAAGGGAGGTGAAATCTTTTTGTGATTATGGGATATTTCGATCTACTGTTTTTTTTTATACGAATACGTGGGTTCTGTCTTAATGCTGTCAGGAGGTGAAACTTTTGTTATTATGGGAGGAAATAAACAAACACATTGTTTTAGTTTTTTTTCTTTTTTTTATGAGTTCAGCAGATAATTGCTTGACATCTAGTGAGTTACGGGAGATAGTTAATGGTGCCGTTGATTTTTCTTTTCTCCTTTTTTGGAAATTAGCCATCGCTGACACAAGTTTTTTTTTACCAAGGGTGGAATTTGAGTTTTATTTTTTCTCTCCAGTTAGTGTGAAAATATTATCTCAGTTCATGACTTAGAGCCATTTAAGAGAAAGTGTTCGTGTTTTAGCTATTTGATGCTATAGAGTAATATATGGGAGATTTTCTTGCATTTTTTGAATGCATACGTAATGGCACTACATTTTTTCTCTGGATATTGTGTTCCAGAAATTGTGAGTTTTCTTGCACAATACCCTTGGTTGTATTTGTGACAACTTTTGTGAGAGATAGGAAACTTGGTTAAGTTTCTAGTGGCTTATGTCGTAGTGCATAGGGAGAAGTCTTTGCTTAGACACTGTGAATTTGGAGTTCTGTTATAATGACTTGTGGCACATTGGTGGTTTTTTCTAGAATTTTCTAGACAGTTTTATTTGCCGAGTTTTTGCCCTTTTTTAGCAGTTATGCTAAATGGAGTGAGTTTTTATAGTTTTTGACTATAACATTGAGTTATTCTCTGGAGAATTGGAGTTATAATTGAGATATAATTGAGATATATTATTTTGGAGAGATAATTGGAGGTATATATTATTTTGGAGTTATATTTGAGATATAATATATGGGTGATATATATTTTGGCCATTTTTGTATTTGCCAATAGTGGTATGAGCTATGTTTGTGTTCAATTATTTTGCAGCCATCTTTGTTGCAAATGGAGACACATATTTGGAGATATGCCAATATTTGGGAGTGTGTGAGTTAGATGCCTTGAGTGCACATTTTTTGGAGATATATTATTTGGAGCCTTGTTTTGTTCCACATGGAGTTATTGTGGAAATAGAGGTAAATATTTTGTATTTGCCGAAATAGAGGTGATTATTCTCTATTCTTGGAGTGGTGTTTTTTTTTTCTACTGACATGTGGCTTTGGAGAAATAAGAGAATAATATAAGGGGTTGGTTATTAACCAAATGGAGGAAATATTTCTATAACCGGAGTGGTGTTATTATTGATATGATGTCTCA
>NC_087220.1:66260886-66275886 GCF_015104395.2 Macrobrachium nipponense
TACGTTCCAGATGTAAATATAAACCTTTGAAAATGTTCCAGTATGAAGATAAAAGGCTCATAAACCACCATTTTAACGTTAAAATAGTTTTATGAGCCTTTGATCTTCATATTATACTGTTGTATTACAGTAAAAAGACATGTTCCAGTATTTGTATTCTGGAACAGACTCCTGTGAGAATTAAGTTCCAGAGGTAAATATATATCTCAATCATAGGAGACGAAACCTCTACCAGTAAGTGTATGAACGATTAAAGGAAAGGTATTTTTATTCAGCCAAATGTGTTCATTTTGATCAACTAAGATTTTTTAAGATTGAATTTGCCTTAATATTTTTTTGTCTTTTAGATGTCGGGAATAACTGTTAAGTATTGTACAGTAAAAAAAAAATGTGTAGACCTACTAACCTTCACGTATCTGGAAAATCTCCGATAAGCATCCGAACAACATTATCATCACTCCCGAAGAGGAATCTCGATTAATCCTGCGTCAGTAGGCTTCAAACGCCCCAAATCGGATCCGATCAGACAACTGCCCTGGGATATTCGACACAATAGCGATCCGATTCCATCCGGTTTTCTAAAAGGCATTTCAAACTCATTTAAAGCGGACCTTCCGCTGGGAGAAGCGACTACAGGAATAGGATTCTCTATCTCTCTCTCTCTCTCTCTCTCTCTCTCTCTCTCTCTCGTCAAGCACAGGCCCCCTTCCTTCAAGCACAAACGAGACTTAATAAAGGGGGAACAAAAGCACGAAAATCTAATATTCCATATATATCAAATTGTATTTCCAAAAGTCAAAACTAAAATTCAGTCTTGTGCCTAAAACCTACTTCCTGCTTGAACAGTGGACCCAGCAATGCCTCGAGAAAGCAGATCCAATTTGCATTTGAAAATTGCTTTTGAGAGAGAGAGAGAGAGAGAGAGAGAGAGAGAGAGAGCCATGTGGTCTTAGTGTGCTGTAAATTTGAAAGTCAAAATCGATTGACGAATAACATTTTAATTAGCACGAACAATGTAAACTTAAATATTGTATTGAATTTCGATAATAAACATGATAATCGTGACATAATTATAGTGACGATGAAAACTACAGCAAAAAAACATACAGAGACTATGGCGTATTGAGCTGAATTACAACATCAACAACAACAACAAATATTAATAGTAATAATCGTTGTGACACTATTATAGTAACAATTTAACAATCTTGATAGTAACAACAGTGAACAATAGAAAACAAGGACCACAAACCGTAAGAAAGACGAACGCAAAAAAAAAAAAAAAAAAAAAAACAGAGCAGGCAAACAAACATCGCCTTGTGGGAGAACCATTGTCATTGGTATTAAACAATAGAGGGAGATATGGGAACCTTTCAATTCGAACTACATCCCTTTTTTTTTTCCGCACACCACAGATCGAGGAGGAGGAGGAGGAGGGGGGGAGGAGGAGAATGGAGGAGGAGGAGGAGGTAGGAGGAGGAGGAGGAGGAGGAGGAGGAGGAGGAGGAGGATCGGATAGAAGGTATTCAATACCTTTGTTAGGCATCACGTATTGTTGTGTTTTTTCCTGTAGTTTTCTCGATATCTCCTCGTCCCAGCCACAAAGATATAATAAAGAAGAAGGTCTGGTGTTATTTCTTGGGTCATTCTTGGTAAATCTTGGTGATTCTTTTGGGGAATCTTGATGATTCCGGGTGAATTTTGACGATTCTTGGTGACGTCTTGCTAGTACCTAAAGTACACCAGTCTCTTGTGTCTATATTACTGAATCAAATTTTATACGCTTAAAAACGTCCATAACGAAAAGTGGTTAAAATAAAAGCCAAAACATATAACTCGAAAAACTTAGAGTCGAATCCTAATGGAGAGAGAGAGAGAGAGGAGAGAGAGAGAGAGAGAGAGAGAGAGAGAGTGTACTACTAAAGGAAGCCTTCATCTCAAAGCTTCAATCGGAGAGAGAGAGAGAGAGAGAGAGAGAGAGAGAGAGAGAGAGAGAGAGTTTTACTTCGTCCCTTGCTTATCTCCTGCGAATCCAATTCGTACACTCGTTGACCCAAGTGGAGAACGACTTTGAGACGGCCCTTGGCAAAAGAGGATCCGATTCGTTTTCACACCGACCGAGTAGTCTTTCGAACGAACAGAGCCTGCTGTCCAATGGGGTCCTATTTACTCCTTCTGGAGCCGTTCACGGAGAGGGCTTAATTAAGATACCGTTTTGGAGAGCTCGGTATTCGATTCGAGGCGATAAGAGATAAGGCTGTGACGAGGGAGAGAGAGAGACCTTACCTTACAGACCTTACAGTTCGTTCGGGTTGCCCCAGGTCCCTCAGTGTGAGGCGCTCTAATGTCTACCAGAGAGTTGCTAGTACATCTTCCGGTATATTTTGCATCTTCCAATCTTGGATGGTCTGGGATGCAGTTTAGATATTTGTCGAGCTTATTCTTAAACACATCTACGCTCACTCCTGATATATTCCTCAGATGAGCTGGCAACGCATTGAATAGACGCTGCATTATCGATGCTGGTGCGTAGTGGATTAATGTCCTGTGTGCTTTCCTTATTTTTCCTGGTATAGTTTTGGGCACTATTAATCTACCTCTGCTTGCTCTTTCTGATATTTTTAGTTCCATGATATTTTCTGTTATTCCTTCTATCTGTTTCCATGCCTGAATTATCATGTAGCGTTCTTCTTCTCCTTTCTAGACTATATAATTTTAAGGATTGTAGTCTTTCCCAGTAGTCTAGGTCCTTAACTTCTTCTATTCTAGCTGTAAAGGACCTTTGTACACTCTCTATTTGTGCAATATCCTTTGATAGTGTGGGTACCATATCATATTGCAATATTCAAGTGGACTAACGATAACATATGTTTTATAAAGCATAATCATGTGTTCAGATTTCTTGTTTGGAAGTTGCCGATAACAACATTTCCCCATTTTTTGACTTTACATTTTGCCAAACAGAATTGCTATTAGATCATTGCATCAACATGTTCCTTTATTCATCATCACACCAAGGTCTTTAACTGCTTCCTTATTTGTGATTGTCTCATTATTAGGTCCCCTATATGCATATAGCTTTCCTTCTCTGTCTCCATAATTTATTGATTCAAATTTATCAGAGTTAAATACCATCCTATTTACCTCTGCCCAATCATATACTTTGTTAAGGTCTCTTTGTAGAGCGTCCTATCTTCATCACAAGTAATTTCTCTACTTATTCTTGTGTCATCAGCGAAACTACTCACTACCGAATCCTTAACATTACTGTCTATGTCTTCAATCATAATAACAAACAATATTGCAGCTAGCACCGTACCTTGTGGCACACCGGATATTACCTTGGTTTCATCCGATTTCTCATCGTTTGCAATAACTATCTGTTTTTCTGTTGTGTAAAAATTTCTTTAACCATCTTCCTACTTTATCTACGATATTGTGTTTTCTAATTTGCTTTGCTAATATATTATGGTCTACTTTGTCAAAAGCTTTTGCAAAGTCTAGATAAACCACATCTGTTTCATTTGCGCTTTTCATATTTTTGAATATGTTCTCACGGTGGACTAACAGTTGGGTTTGTGTACTTTTTCGGGTACGAAAACCGTGTGTCCGTATATTAAACAAATTATTATTAAATGTTTCATAATATTTTTCTTCATTACCCTTTTCATACACTTTCATAATATGTGATGTTAGACTTACAGGCCTATAATTACTTGCCTCTAGTCTTGATCCCACTTTTGAAAGTAGGGGTGATATATGCTAATTTGTGCTCATCATAAAATCTTTGCCTGTATCTACACTTTGTCTTAATAATATTGCAAGTGGCTAATTTGCAGATAGAATGAACTACTTTCTTTAACAAAATAGCAGGGACTCCATCCGGCCCTGCAGCAGCTCCATTTTTAATTTCATTAATTGCCTGCACAATATTCAGCTTCATTAATTTCCCTATTGGTCAGTCTAAATATTCACCCTATGTTTTCTTCCCTTACTTTCTATATCATTATCTTCATTATCTATTCTAGGGGTGAATTCTCTCTTATATCGTTCTGCCAGTATGTTGCAAATTTCCTTTTTTCATTCGTTTAATCTCCCTTCAATTCTCAGAGGGCCTATTTTCTATTCTTCTTTTATTCATCTTCTTCGCATATGAAGTAGAATAGTTTTGGGTTTTGCTTGATATAATAATAGTTTTTTCTTCCAAGTCCCGTTTTCATTTTCTTTTGATTGTATAATCTTTTGTTCTGCATTTTCTATCTTACTTTTTAGTTCTATAACTTTCCATGCATTTTTTTCTTTTGCAAGACCTTTTTTCCACTTTCTGATTTTCTGGAACAAGATCCTTCTGTCTCTTGGTATGCATGAATGATGTTTACTTTTCTTCTCGGTATATATTTTTCCACTATTTTCTCCAATATTTTATATAATATCTCCGTATTTACCCTTATGTCATCACTTACGAAAATGTCCCATCCCAATCTTTGTTTAATTCTTCATTAATTTCTGACCAATTTTATATTTTTAACTGTAGAAGTTTGTATTTTCCATATCCTTCCCACTTTTTCGGGATTTCTTGCTTATCTCTATTTTCACTTGCTTTGGAATGAACTGTTAATTCTATGACATTATGGTCTGAAATACTCGCATTATAAACTATTATTTCTTTAACATAATTCATCTCGTTCACAAATACTAGGTCTAAAGTATTTTCCTTTCTTGTTGGCAGGTGATTTATTTGTTGAATGTTGTATTCTAGTAGCATATACAGCTTTCAAATGCCTCTTATCTCTGCATACTATTACTCTCTTTTTTATATGTATAAGTACACCACAATCTCCTATTCGTTCTTTCCATTCTACGAAAGGAAAGTTGAAGTCACCAGATAGGAGAATAGTCCAGTCCTTGTGATTTCTACATATATCATCCAATTTTTCAATTATTAAGTCAAACTCTTTAGTCATTAGGAGTTCTATATATACTATGTTCATCAATTTTTCAGATTCAAATCTACCGCTATTAGTTCACAATTCTGAGTTACTATATTTCTCATATATTTTTCCTTTTTTTTTTGTCTTCCCATATATTGCGGTTCCCCCTTGATTCCTATTTTTTTCTATCTGATCTATAAAGTTTGGAACCCTTTTATTTGATCATCATTCCCAGTCTCGTGGGAATACCAGGTTTCACTTATATTCATTATATCTATTTTCTTTTCATTTTGGGTTAGTTCTTCTAATACTCTATTTTTCTTTTTGAGTTACTCGTAACTAACCCTGGCATTCATCACTATGATGGTTTGCGTGTTTTCTCCTTCATTTAATAATGGTAGTAATAAGGATTTTCCCATGTCTCTTTCCTGTTCTGGTATGTTGTTCTTTTTTTCATTTCCAGAAATTCTGACATTAAAAAATCCAACTTTTCCTAATATTTGATCTTCCTTCATCATAATTATTCATTTTGTGTCTGAATCTGCAATTTTCTCCGTTTCTGCAATATCCTCTTGCATAATAAATACAGTTATTATCTCTTGAGTAGAATTTCGGAGCTGATGCTTTTGAAATTTTTTGCTGGACACCTCTGCATATCTCATTGGTGGGGTTTGCTTTTCTCTTTTACCTGATATTCTTGATTTCTCTCTTTATTTGGTTTCTTTCTTATTTTGGATTTTATTACTTGGTTGGTTATTTATTTTGATTATGATTCATGGCTACAGGGTGCATATATTGCCATTTTTTGTCGAACTTACATCCTTTTCCTTATTTTAGGTTTTTACATATTTTTGGATGCAGATCTCTGCAATCATCCCCATATCCATCTAAGTATGCACATTTACCATATATTTCATAGTTTTGACATATCTTAGGATGTTTGTAGTAACATCTTTCTCCAAATCTGCAATTCCCTCTTTTCAAAAGGTTGCAGATTTTGTCTTCTTGTCTATTTTTTCCTCTTTCCCGTTCATTGTGTAGATCTGGGTAGGAGCCTCTTCGGGATTTGCTTTTCTGTTGTCATATCGTAATTTATTCTTCGTAGGTATGCTGCTTTATTGCCTCATATGTAGTATCAAATGAGTATCTCTGCATCCATACTTTTATCTTGTTCTTTGTTTTCCTATTTTTTTTTCTGTCATTTCATTTTTGTTACTTCTCTTCCGTTTTCCTCTTCTTCTTTTTCTCTTCTTCTTCCTCTTCCTTCTTCTTCTTCATCCTCAACTATTTGTGCATTCAATCTTGATTTAATAACATTGTCTATCCATGATAGACATGTTGAACAAAAAATTCTTGTATCTTTTTCTCAAATCTTGTATTACTCAGCCACACTGTGATGGGTCCGGAATGTTGCATGCAGCACATTTTCTGATTAGGTTTTGTGGATTGACTATGCTATTACCAAACCTTACACAGTTTGCATGCTTTTGGCATCTTTTTCCTAATGCATCAATTAGGATATTCACAAGATTCACCTTATTCATTTTCTTTGTCGGAATATGTTTGGTTTATGTATATTTTCTTTGATGAGTCTCTTGACCACTTGGATTTTATTTGGAAACTTCTTCAATTATTTTCAAGATGTTTTCATTAGATTTGTTCCAGTTTGAAGGATTATCATCCTTAAATAATATATCTATGAATGCTTTTGTATCTTTTTGGTTAGGACTGTGCTGATTTCATAGATGAGAAATGCAGTTCCCTTCCTGCTACCTTCATCGTTATTGCGAATCTGCTAAACACGCCAAATTACGCCACCTCTTCCCGCAGTTGGAACTTACTGCCATCTTGTTCTGATTTATAGTATTACACTTGATAAACTAACTTAGAAGACGCTTTATCCTACTATTTTTTTTCACACTAATCTTATCACCGATAGTTCACGAACACTTATAGATATTTCTCAAATTCTAGTCGTATGTTAAACTTGTGGATATCAGTTGATTAATCTGACTTCACGCGGGTACGTCTCACCAAGCAAGATGGCTTACTACGAGAGAGAGAGAGAGAGAGAGAAATGTTGAACGAAAAACTCAGAAGAGGAGAAGAGGAGAAGAGAGAGAGAGGAGAGAGAATGAGAGGAGAGAGAGAGGAGAGAGAGAGAGAGAGAGAGAGAGAGAGAAGAGAATAAAATATTCAATTCATTGGTATTGAGTTGAGTGTCTTTGATAAACATGATATTTTTATGGTCACAGATCAACTTAGTATCGTAAACTTTTAATGTGCATAGATTAAAAAGGAATTATAATCTTTAGTATTAATTGGAATAATCTTGAATAAAATGATATTTTTGTGATCACAGAGTTAATCAAATTTTATAATCTTTAGTATTCAATAGGTTATCATTAAAGAAATCATATTTTGTATATAACAGCAGAGTAATAAACACAACGTAGTTTTATAATATTAAGTATTAAAATTCAAACACCACTAATAAAATTATAACTTAGCACACATCACAGTGTTATAAATCTTTAGGGTTAAATGCTGCACTATTAATAAAATTCATTTTTAGGAATAAAATAAAATTTTTAGGACATAAGAATTTTATAATATTTAGCATTGAATGTTGTACCATTAATAATCTTATAACTAGAATACATAACAGTTTTATAATCACTAGTGCTAAATAGGTATTTAATAAAACTACTAAAACCATATTCTTATGACACCAATTAATTAAACTGAGAAAATTAATTAGACTAAGAATCTAACGGGTAGATTATAAATAAAATGTTCTCGCCTCTCATGAACTTTTTGGGTGTGAGAATGACTGTTGTTTTGTGAGAAATACATCTCTTAGCGGTTTGAAAACCTGTGTGTGAGAATACAATGCTATTTCTCAGCGTCTAAAGTCTAGTCATCTTCGTTTATGTTTCGTCTTATCCTTCTTGGGGATACAATGTCCCAAGTAGGTCTGTAAAGCGAATGAATTCAGATGTTATGAAAGAAATTGAAATATTCTATTTATTGTTTTGTTTCCAACTGTTGGGCATTTTGTTCCGTAATTGTGTTTAGCAAATATTCTTGTTTTCTTTAATTCCTTGCCTTTGTTTGTTAAAAATTACATTGTGAGTATATTCACTCTACGTCTTTCAAGTAATAAGAGTAAATGCATGTAGCAGTATCTCTCTCTCTCTGGCTCGTCTCTCTCTCTCTCTCTCTCTCTCTCTCTCTCTCAATGACTGAACTGGTCTTAAGTTATGGTATCCCATTTCAGATAAGTTTTCAAAATCGAACTTATTTTGGTCACAGTTTGTTTTGAAAACTCTCTCTCTCTCTCTCTCTCTCTCTCTCTCTCTCTCTCTGCTCTCTCTCTCTCTCTCTCTCGTCAAGCACAGGCCCCCTTCCTTCAAGCACAAACGAGACTTAATAAAGGGGGAAGGAAAGCACGAAAATCTAATATTCCATATGTATCAAATTGTATTTCCAAAAGTCAAAACTAAAATTCAGTCATGCGCCTAAACCTACTTCCTGCTTGAACAGTGGACCCAGCAATGCCGCCTCGAGAAAGCAGATCCAATTTGCATTTGAAAATTGCTTTTGAGAGAGAGGAGAGAGAGATGAGAGAGAGATGAGAGAGGGAGAGAGGGAGAGAGATTCATAAGTGAGTCTGCACCTTTCATGGATCTTTAGCTTATTAAGGAGAAATTTTGTCTTTTCAAGAGAGAGAGAGAGAGAGAGAGAGAGAGAGAAAAAGTGAACAAAATAAGTTTGATTTTGAAAACTTATCTGACATGGGTTACTACAACTCAAGTCCAGTTCAATCAGTCAGTCAGTCAGTCAGAGAGAGAGAGAGAGAGAGAGAGAGAGAGAGAGAGAGAGAGAGAGAGAGAGAGAATTCAAAACAAACAGTGACCAAAATAAGTTTGATTTTGAAAACTTACCTGAAATGGGTTACTATAACTCAAGTCCAGTTCAGTCAGTCAGTCAGTCACGAGAGAGAGAGAGAGAGAGAGAGAGAGAGAGAGAGAGAGAAATTTAAGTAAATACTGATCTGATTTGTATGTTTGTATTGTATGTATGTATGTATGTATGTATGTATGTATGTATGTGTCCGTTTTCCCTAAATCCGAAGACAACAAATCAACAAATCAGGAACTCCCTTTGTTTAGTAATTCCATTTTAGTGCTTTAACAAACATCGCTGGGGGAGAGAGAAAGCGCGATTGCATTACTGATGGCGAAAGCAAAAAAAGCTGATCTGGGAATATTCCATATTAGTTGCAAATTCCATAACTGGGAATTAGTTCCGGGAGAGTTGATTGGCCAACCGTTGCCAGAGTGAACGGTTCGTTCACTTCTATTGGAAGGAGAGAGAGACACAGAGAGAGAGAGAGAGAGACAGAGAGAGAGAGATTCTGGATTAGCCTTCAATTTTTTTCCCCATTGATTGGAAAGAGAGAGGTTGAACTTACTTTTTTATTGAAGCTGAGAGAAAGAGAGAGAGAGAGAGAGAGAGAGAGAGAGAGAGAGAGAGAGAGAGAGAGAGAGTCTAGATTAGCTGTAAACTCTTTTCCCTATATATTTTACAACAAATACGGCGTCCAATATTCTGGTTTTCTATTGAAACGTCAAAAATCAGACAGGGGAGGAACGTATTGAAGTTTTCATCAGCAATTGTAAATATGTTTATGTAGTTTGGTACAGTTTATATGTATTGTAAACATAAAGCTAGCTAGTTAATATTTTTGTAAGTATGTAAAGCTATTTCTTTAAATATTTTCAATGTTCCCAGTTTAAAATAAATTCTGAAATATTTTCCATAAACTGTCAAGTAATAAATGCACTTATTGTTTAAAAGTACTTCATCAAAATATGGGACTGGTTTTTCAGTTAATTTACGACTTATAGTAACAAACAAAGCGATAAACAACCAAATTAATATATAAACAAAGAAATGAGGGTAGAATATGTGACAGTTCCGTTTTCCTGATAAAGGTAAACATTCAATTAGATTACGTAATTTAATATTGCCTGCTTGGCCTTCATTAGATGAACTTCAATTATGAATGACTATTCAAGGCAGTGGGATGCAAAAGTGACGTAGCAGCTACACAAAGAATTTGTTCATGAAATTCACTACTGAATGTTTTAATGAAATACCGCAATTGATAACAAATCAGTTCAATATGTCATTCATTCATTAACAGACATTACAGTCGTTTCTGAAAGCATTTTGCCCCCAAAGCATTTACAGGAAATTAATTTAATTCAGTTGGATATTACAAATTTATCGTTGGAATTCGTTCTCCGCTCACAAATGTACCGCTTGGTAAATACTGGTCCAAATGAAATATTTGATATTCATTGCCAATGCAATAAATATTGACTGTTTAATAGAGCATATTTATTGATGAAGGTTTTGTGCTTTTTATTTAATATGAATTGACGCTGTTTTAATTTCCGAAGTTTTAAGAGTCGAAGGTGATCCCATTCAGACGTGAATTTTGAGTTTTGGGGAATTTTTAAAACAAGGTCTCCATGTATTTTTTTTTTTTAGGATGTTATTAATTTGTTAATTACAGAGGCTGTGTCTGAACATCAATTTTCACTTGAATAGTGTCCAATTTGGCAAGAAAATTCAAAATATTTGATCTTACAGCTGATCAAGAATATCAGCGTAAACAAGGCGGGATTTGATCTCCAGCTGACGCGTGATGCATGCTAAAGTCCACGGTCAAATAGGGCGTTGTTTCACCAACGAAAATTAAAAGATACTGTTAAACATGCATATTACTAATTTTTTACATTTTCATTCTAATAAACACATCATGAATATCCTATCCTAAAATTCCTGGTTTTTTTAACTCAACGCGAAACTCCCTTTTCAGACCCTTTTAAACTCCTCCATAGACTTTTCCCAACCCCCAAGAAGAACATTTCCCCGAGTAAGCGAAAATGACACTAATTATTCATTACACGTGTTAAACATAGTCCCACCAATGCACAGGTTTCTATTAAAATTGAACCGAAAATTTTGGAACGCCTTTATTCATTTCACTAAATGTAGACTTAAGTCATACAAATTCATCTTTCAAAATTAAAATGTAATCATAATCGCCTTAGATAATTGATACCACCGATTACTCATGGATTGGGTTAAAGAATAGTACTGCAAATCCATCAGTTATTGAAATAAATTATTGACGCATTTTGCCAAAACAATTTTTCCAGTAAATGTGGAATGACAATGTTTCCCCATTTGGTTGCGACCTTTTTCATTCCTTTAACTGTACCTCCGTACTACGTACAAGTGTGACCACTTGTAAATAATATATTTGCCGTGATTTTTTGCCCGTGAATGTACAATCGAAAACTCATAGTCCAGAGAAAATATGACTCACTTGTAAGTAATCATATTGGCCTGATTGTTTATACAATCGAACAATCATAGCCTAGAGAAAATGTGACCAATTGCGTACAATAATTTTGGCCGTGATTTATTTCCCGTGAATGTACAATCGAAAAAATCATAGCCTAGAGAAGATGTCTTCTTCCCAGCTTGTTCCCATTTTTATATGGGGTCGCCGTTTCGGATGAGCCGTTTCCATCTATTTCTATCCTGCACTTCTGCCTCACCAATTCCCTTCTCATGTAAGTCTCCTCTCACACAGTCCTTCCATCTCTTTCTTGGTCTCCCTCTTCTTCTTCCTTGCACCTCCACCCCCATAGTATGTCTCCCAGCGTAGTCCTCATCTCTCCATAGCCTAGAGAAGATGTAAGAGCTCGTAAATAAATATTTTACCGTGATTTTCCCCCGTGAATGTAAAATCGAAAAATCACAGCTTGAAGAAAACGTGTCCAATTGCTTATACAATAATTTTGCCGTGATTTTTTCCCCGTGAATGTACGGTCGAAAAATCACAGCCTAGAAGAAATATGACCACCTGTAAATAATCATTTCGTCGTGAATACGAAATCGGAAAATCGTAGGCAATATCATTCGCTTTCATTGGCTCGCAGAAATTATACGTCACCGAACGTCCTTTAGACCCGGACGAACACGGGCAGACATTTAAATACGAGGTAAACTTTAATGAGATTCAGCTCAAATCACATTCGAGTGCGATTCATTGCGCCCAAATGTATTCGACTTCAAGGGAGATGTAAATTTCGAATTTCAAGAGATCGCAAAACCGGGACTTGAATCACAAGATATTTGTGAGATCGACATTACCAAGTCCAGCGTCTGTAGGACAGGGGAGCTTTAAGTCCGCCGACTTTTCGTGTCTCTCGCTGTTTGTCTGTGAAATTTTTATTTATTTATTTTGCATTAATGAATGTTTACGTGATCTGTAAAGTGAGTTGCTTAGGCAGAAGACCCACTGGTTACTGCGGAAGATGAGCTATTCCCAAGTAGGTTGGTCTCTGTGAAAGCTGAAGTATACAAATGTAGATTTTCATTAATGCCCAGGCAAGACTTGAAGAATACTTGCAACGTACGTACATGCGTGATATATATATATATATATATATATATATATATATATATATATATATATATATATATATATATATTATATATATATATATAAATATACATATATATATATATAATATATATATATATATATATATATATATATATATATATATTATATATATATATATATATATATATATTTTGTTACATTTACTGACTGCCTCGTCTTCCCAGCAGTATTTAATTAATTTTATTCCTAAAAGAGCAGCCATATTTACCCAAATATCAGCTGATTTTAGGCGGGTAACCCCAAAGCAGGCCAGCCGTAGTTGCGGGAGGGGGGGCAAATAAAGACTTCTCAGCCTTAAGGACGTATCCCAGAAGGGGGTGTAGGTAGCCAGGTTACTTATTAGGCCTACGTCTTAAGCTCCTTTTTTCCTGTGAACCCTTTGCTGGCCGTATGTTCTGTTTCCAGGATGCCCTGCTCTTGGGGGGTTAAGCTGAACCCATCCCCCATGAAACACACCTGCCGTCGACCTCAGTCGCCTCCTGTCGTGACCTCGGACGGATGTCCTAGCCAGCCAGCCTTCCATTTAGGCCTACCAAGGCGTTACTGGCGCACCCAGACCTGAGACAAAGCCGACGCCGCATTTCTACAAATGTCCACTTAATATGGCATCCAGGTACGTCTTGTGAATCAGTCATATTGCCAGTTCTTTCCCTCCTAGTATCGTAACTACTTCCCATTTTCAAAATTCAACACCTAATTCTCAAATGAACATTCCTTTGTTCCTTTTCACTGCCTCGTGGCCGCATGCCTCCCTTGCGTGAGCATCCCAGACAAATTAAGTCATTGAATATTTCATTTAACCCTTAAACGCCGAAGCGGTAAAAATAAAAAACTCCCCCGAATGCCGGAGCCGGTTTTGAGTGAGCGCGGAAGCGGAAAAAATAATTTTTTCAAAAAATCACAGTGCGCTTAGTTTTGAAGATTAAGAGTCCATTTTTGGCTCCTTTTTTTGTAATTGCCTCAAGTTTAGTATGCAAACATCAGAAATGAAAAATAATATCATTATCATATGTAAATAATGCGATATATGGTAGCAAAAAAAAGAAAATTTATACATAATTATATTAAAATCACGCTGTGCAGAAAACGGTAAAAGCTAACGAGTTTCTTTTTTTTTTTTGTATTGTACACTAAATTGCAATCATTTTGATATATAATACATTGTAAAACAATAAAAGCAACACCGGAAAAATATTATCACAAAATGATGTACGAATTCGTAACGCATGGACGTAAAAAAATGTTTTTTTCAAAAATTCATCGTAAATCTAAATATTGTTCTAGAGACTTCCAATTTGTTTCAAAATGAAGAAAAATGATTGAATATTACTATACTGTAAGATTTTTAGCTTACAATTGCAGTTTTCGACCTTTTCCGACGAGTTAAAAATGACCAAATGTCGAAATTTGTTTATATTTTCTTTTTATATGCAATTATTTCGGAAATTAGAAAAGCTACAACCTTCAAATATTTTTCCTTTTATTCTACATAAAATTGCGCACATTTTCATATATAAAACTCTATGAAATGCCTAATATGAAACGGAGCAAATTTTCCGAAAATGCGATATACGCAATTCGCGATTTATGGCGGAGAATCCGTGTGCGGAGGGAAGGAAAGTTTTTTTCATAAATTCACCATAAATCGAAATATTGTGCTAGATATTTCCAATTTGTTGCAAAATGAAGGTAAATGATTGCATATTACTAAAATATAAGAGTTTTAGCTTACAATTGCGTTTTTCGACCATTTCAGTAGAGTCAAAGTTGACCGAACGTGGTTTTTTTTTATTTATCGTGATTTATATGCAAATATTTCGAAAATGAGAAAATCTACAACCTTCAATTATTTTCGTTGTATTCTACATGAAATTGCGCACATTTTCATATATAAAACTTAATGTAACGGCTAATTTAAAATGGTGCAAACATTACCACAATCGCACGTATGATTTTTTCGGAAGAGTTACCGCGCGGACGTAAGGAAAATGTTATTTTTTTCATAAATTCACCATAAATCGAAATATTGTGCTAGAGACTTCCAATTTGTTACAAAATGAAGGTAAATGATTGAATATTACTAAAATATAAGCGTTTTAGCTTACAATTGCGATTTTTCGACCATTTCGGTAGTCAAAATTGACCGAAGGTTGAAAATTTGTCACTTATAATTTTTTATATGAAAATATTTCAAAACTGATAAAAGCTACAACCATGGGTTGTTTTAGTTGTATTGTGCATGAAATTGCGCACATTTCCATATATAAAACTTTATGTAACGGCTAATTTTAAAATGGTGCAAACATTACCACAATCGCATATATGATTTTTTTTCGGAAGAGTTACCGCGCGGACGTAAGGAAAACGTTTTTTCATAAATTCACCATAAATCGAAATATTGTGCTAGAGACTTCCAATTTGTTGCAAAATTAAGGTAAATAGTTGAATATTACTACAATATAAGCGTTTTAGCTTACAATTGCGTTTTTCAACCATTTCGGTAGAGTCAAAGTT
>NC_087220.1:66283386-66352877 GCF_015104395.2 Macrobrachium nipponense
GTGAGGGCATAGCCATGTGAAAATCAAGGGGTATTTCGTAGTTGGAAATAAGGACTGCGGATTGTTTTTAATCTGTCGTATATTTTTATATACGTACTGTGCATAAAATGTTTGTATATATATATATTATATATATATATATATATATATATATATATATATATAATCATATAATTCACTCTTCTTTCAGAGAGAGAGAGAGAATAACCTCCAAAAAACACGGGATGTGGAGGACGAACATCCAACTACCGGTAATTCGACGGCAAAGCACCCACTTTATCCTTGTCCTCTCTCTCTCTCTCTCTCTCTCTCTCTCTCTCTCTCTCCCTTTACTATTAAAAAAACGGCAACATCCCGCCAAAATGCCGTCTTCGCGGTTGATATTGTTATCTGCACTATTACCTCTTTTCAGTTTTTATGACCGCCCCCCCCCCCCCCCCCCCCAACACACACACACACAAAACCCCCTCCCTTCTTGCATCCCCCTCCCAACACCCACTGCCCCTTACGTAACAGCAACCCCTCACGGCTATTCTCATAAAAGTACGTGTTATTTGTAATACCATCCTTGTTTATATGGAATTTCGAAACGTGAAATTACCTGGAGATGTTTTCAGTTTCCGGCGGATATTACGAAAGAGATGAGCTCTACACCTACGGCATGGAGGACTGTGGGGAGGTAATGCTGCTATTATTCCACTGTGGGAAAGTAGCGCTGTTTTTATTAATCTGTGGAATAGTAACGCTGTTATTATTGCATTGTGCTTTTATTGAACTGTGGGAGGTAGTACTTCTATTATTCGACTGTGGAAAATTAGCGCTGCTTTTATTCCACTGTGGGAAGTAGTACTGCTATTATTCCACTGTGGAAAGTTACCATTGCTTTTATTCCACTGAGAGGAAGGGACGCTGCTAATATTTCAGTGGGAAAATACGCTTACAAACGTCGCATAACGAAAAGTGGTTAGATTAAAAGCCAACACATACAACTTAAAAAAACTTAGAATCGAGTCCTAACGGAGAGAGAGAGAGAGAGAGAGAGAGAGAGAGAGAGAGAGAGAGAGAGAGTGTGTACTACTAAAGGAAGCCTTCATCTCTTAGCTTCACTCGGAGGAGAGGAGAGAAGAGAGAGAGACGATGAGAGGATGGAAGAATGGAGAGAGAGAGAGAGAGAGAGAGTGGAGTTTTTTTACTACGTCCCCTTGCTTATCTCCTGCGAATCCAATTCGTACACTCGTTGACCCCAGTGGAGAACGACTTTGAGACGGCCCTTGGCAAAGGAGGATCCGATTCGCTTTCACACCGACCGAGTAGTCCTTCGAACGAACAGAGGCTGCTGTCCAATGGGGTCCCATTTACTCCTTCTGGAGCCGTTCACGGAGAGGGCTTAATTAAGATACCGTTTAGGAGAGCTCGGTAATTCGATTCGAGGCGATAAGAGATAAGGCTGTGACGAGAGAGAGAGAGAGAGAGAGAGAGAGAGAGAGAGAGAGAGAGAGAGAGATGTTGAAAGAAAAATCAGAAGATGGATGAGAAGAGAAGAGAGAGAGAGAGAGAGAGAGAGAGAGAGAGAGAGAGAGAGAGAGAGAGAATAAAGTTATTCAATTCATTAGTATTGAGTAGAGTGTCTTTGATGACATGATATTTTTATGGTCACAGATCAACTTAGTATCGTAGAGTAATAAGGAATTATAATCTTTAGTATTAATTGGAATAATCTTGAATATAATGATATTTTTGTGATCACAGTTTAATCAAATTTTATAATCTTTAGTATTCAATTGGTTATCATTAAAGAAATCATATTTGTATTATAACAGCAGAGTAATAAACACAACATAGTTTTATAATATTAAGTATTAAATTCAACACCCCTAATAAAATTATAACTTTAGCACACATCACAGTGTTATAATCTTTAATATTAATTGCTGCACTATTAATAAAATGACATTTTTAGGAATAAAATAAAATTTTTAGGACATAAGAATTTTATGATATTTAGCATTGATTGTTGTTACCATTAATTTTAATATACTAGAATACATAACAGTTTTATAATCACTAGTGCTAAATAGGTATTTAATAAAACTACTAAAACCATATTCTTATGACACCAATTAATTAAACTGAGAAAATTAATTAGACTAAGAAAATCTAACGGGTAGATTATAAATTAAAATGCCCTTCGCCCTCACAAATTAAAAATACATCCCCCGGGGGTGCGGGTGAAGGGGGGGGGGGGCGAACTTTAATTAAAACTTGGAGCATGTAATCTTAATTAACAAAATTCAAAAAGGCAAGATAATAATAATCATTTAATGCTAATAATAATAATAACGCTTAAGGCTGTTCTTATAAGGAGAACTACGGATTTTGTACCATTTTCTCGTAGAATTAAAGGTTCCTGTATTGTAATTAGGTGGTTGTTAAGACGTACCACGAAATATAGCGAAAATATTATGTATGATATTTTTTTTTAAAATGGAATTTGAGTAAATATAAAATTCCAAGATATTATATATGTATGTAGTATGTATGTATATATATAGTGTATATATATATATTATATATATATATATATATATATATATATATATGATAAAATAAGACAAAAATCGATTTTTTTCGGTGATAATACCAATAGAATTAGCTTTAATGTATATTGGGGCGTCAAAACGAATTTTAAACGTATAAATGACGTTATATATATATATATATATATATATATATATATATATATATATATATATATATATGTATATATATACATATATAATATATGTATACATATATATATATATATATATGTAGTATATTGTATATATATATACATATATATATATATATATATATATATATATATTATATATATATATATATATATATATATATATATATATGTATATATATATATATATATACATATACATATATATATGTATATATATATATATACATATATATATATATATATATATATATATATATATATATATATATATATATATATATATATATATATATATATATATATATATATATATATATATATATATATATATATATATATATATATATATATATATATATATATATATATATATATATATATATATATATATATATATATATATTATATATATATATATATATATATATATATATATATATATATATATATATATATGTATATACACTATATATTGGTGTCTTATAAGGCAACATTGAAATGCGTCATACAAAACAAAAAAGTATAATCAGATTTTTCTAAGTGATTTCCGTGGTATTTACTTATCAGATTCTCGTCGATTATAATCGTCTTATAAGAAAACATCGAAATACGCAACACAGAGCAATTATCGCAACGCTGAACGACCCCACCCACCTATCAGAGACTATAACCTGCTTTGACAGAAGCGTAGTGGAGGAATAACGGAATAACAAAACAGGGTCGTCTTCAGCCATTGGCTATTAACACTGTGTAGCTCGTCTCCCTGGCGATAATATCCCAGGGAAATTGAATAAGCTGCAAAACAGTTTTAACAGCCGAAGTTTCCAATGAGGAAGGACGGTATTACGCGTCGGATGTTATGCTGCGAGTGGCTGTAAGCTGGGAAGAGAGAGAGAGAGAGAGAGAGAGAGAGAGAGAGAGAGAGAGATGTAGGGGTTGTTGGGAGCTGGGTGGGTTAGCGGTAAGTGGAAGGGTGTTTATTGTACTGTAAGGAGTTGGGGCGTTATGATAATATCGTGTCCGCCTCCAGCAAGGCTTATCTCTTCCCTAGAGAGAGAGAGAGAGAGAGAGAGAGAGAGAGAGAGAGAGAGATTCATAAGTGTGTCGGAACCTTTCATGGATCTTTAGCTTATTAAGGAGAAATTTTATGTCTTTTCAAGAGAGAGAGAGAGAGAGAGAGAGAGAGAGAGAGAGAGAGAGAGAGAGAGAGAATTCAAAAGAAACAGTGACCAAAATAAGTTTGATTTTGAAAACTTATTCTGTAACATCAAATTACCAGTAGCTACGGAAGGTGTTCAACTCAGGAGATCTAATATGTTTTGGAGGCAATGAATTGATAAATTCTCTCTCTCTCTCTCTCTCTCTCTCTCTCTCTCTCGTCTATATGGAGACTACTGCTCATCAAGCTTTGTAAACAAACCTATAAACCACACACACACTCGCACACACACACATAGACACACAAGAAACAGAAAAATACACCCAGCCTAAAAATAGAAACAAAACGCACTCGATACGAGAACCGTCGACATTGTATTTAAACAAAAGAGAGAGAGAGAGAGATAGGAACCTCTCAATTCTCGCCTTTTCCCCATTTGCCCTCCGGGGGCGGGTTGTAGTTTGGCGGGGGGGGGGATACAATGCTTTTCTCAGCGTCTTTTATTTCTAGTCATCTTCGTTTATGTTTCGTCTTATCCTTCTTGGGGTTAAAATGTCCCAAGTAGGTCTGTAAAGCGAATGAATTCAGATGTTCAGAGGAAATTGAAATATTCTATGTATTGTTTTGTTTCCAACTGTTGGCATTTTGTTCCGTAATTTTGTGTTTAGCAAATATTCTTTTCTTTAATTCTTCGCCTTTGTTGTTTAAAAATTACATTGTGAGTATATTCACTCTACGTCTTTCAAGTAATAATTGTAAATGCATGTAGCAGTATTCTCTCTCTCTCTCTCTCTCTCTCTCTCTCTCTCTCTCTCTCTCTCACTCTGAACTGGACTTAAGTTATGGTATCCCATTTCAGATAAGTTTTCAAAATCGAACTTATTTTGGTCACAGTTTGTTTTGAAAACTCTCTCTCTCTCTCTCTCTCTCTCTCTCTCGTCAAGCACAGGCACCTTCCTGCAAGCACAAACGAGACTTAATAAAGGGGGAACGAAAGCACGAAAATCTAATATTCCATATATATCAAATTGTATTTCCAAAAGTCAAAACTAAAATTCAGTCTTGTGCCTAAAACCTACTTCCTGCTTGAACAGTGGACCCAGCAATGCCTCGAGAAAGCAGATCCAATTTGCATTTGAAAATTGCTTTTGAGAGACCTTACCTTACAGACCTTACATCTTGTTCGGGTTGCCCCAGGTCCCTCAGTGTGAGGCACCTCTAATGTCTACCAGAGAGTTGCTAGTACATCTTCCGGTATATTTTGTATCTTCCAATCTTGGATGGTCTGGGATGCAGTTTAGATATTTGTCGAGCTTATTCTTAAACACATCTACGCTCACTCCTGATATATTCCTCAGATGAGCTGGCAACGCATTGAATAGACGCTGCATTATCGATGCTGGTGCGTAGTGGATTAATGTCCTGTGTGCTTTCCTTATTTTTCCTGGTATAGTTGTTTTGGGCACTATTAATCTACCTCTGCTTGCTCTTTCTGATATTTTTAGTTCCATGATATTTTCTGCTATTCCTTCTATCTGTTTCCATGCCTGAATTATCATGTAGCGTTCTCTTCTCCTTTCTAGACTATATAATTTTAAGAATTGTAGTCTTTCCCAGTAGTCTAGGTCCTTAACTTCTTCTATTCTAGCTGTAAAGGACCTTTGTACACTCTCTATTTGTGCAATATCCTTTTGATAGTGTGGGTACCATATCATATTGCAATATTCAAGTGGACTACGAACATATGTTTTATAAAGCATAATCATGTGTTCAGCTTTTCTTGTTTTGAAGTGCCGTAACAACATTCCCATTTTTGCTTTACATTTTGCCAACAGAGTTGCTATTTGATCATTGCATAACATGTTCCTATTTCATCATCACACCAAGGTCTTTAACTGCTTCCTTATTTGTGATGGTCTTCATTATTAGGTCCCTTATATGCATATAGCTTTCTTTCTCTGTCTCCATAATTTATTGATTCAAAATTTATCAGAGTTAAATACCATCCTATTTACCTCTGCCCAATCATATACTTTGTTAAGGTCTCTTTGTAGAGCGTTCCTATCTTCATCACAAGTAATTTCTCTACTTATTCTTGTGTCATCTGCGAAACTACTCACTACCGAATCCTTCACATTATTGTCTTAGTATTCATAATCAATAATAACAAACAGTATTGCAGCTAACACCGTACCTTGCGGCACACCGGATATTACCTTGACTTCATCCGATTTCTCGTCGTTTGCAATAACTATCTGTTTTTCTGTTGTGTAAAAATTCTTTTAACCATCTTCCTACTTTATCCACGATATGTGTTTTCTAATTTTCTTCGCTAATATATTATGGTCTACTTTATCAAAAGCTTTTGCAAAGTCCTAAATAAACCAACATCTGTTTCATTTTTCCGCTTTTCATATTTTTGAATATGTTTCTCACGGTGGACTAACAGTTGGGTTTGTGTACTTTTTCCGGGTACGAAACCATGTTGTCCTTTATTAAACAAATTATTTTTATTAAATGTTTCATAATATTTTTCTTCATTACCCTTTCATACACTTTCATAATATGTGATGTTAGACTCACAGGCCTATAATTACTTGCCTCTAGTCTTGATCCACTTTTGAAAGTAGGGGTAATATATGCTAATTTGTGCTCCTCATAAATCTTGCCTGTATCTACACTTTGTCTTAATAATATTGCAAGTGGCTTTGCGATAGAATGAACTACTTTCTTTAACAAAATAGCAGGAATTCCATCAGCCCACCCTGCAGCAGCTCCATTTTTAATTTCATTAATAGCCTGCACAATATCAGCTTCATTAATATCTATGTCAGCTAAATATTCACTATTTTCATCCCTTACTTCTATATCATTATCTTCATTATCTATTCTAGGGGTGAATTCTCTCTTATATCGTTCTGCCAGTATGTTGCAAATTTCCTTTTTTTCATTCGTTAATCTCCCTTCAATTCTCAGAGGGCCTATTTCTATTCTTCTTTTATTCATCTTCTTCGCAATATGAGTATAATAGCTTGGGGTTTTGCTTGATATTTAATAGGGTTTTTTCTTCCAAGTCCCGTTTTTCATTTTCTTTTGATTGTATAATCTTTTGTCTGCATTTTCTATCTTACTTTTTAGTTCTATAACTTTCCATGCATTTTTTTCTTTTGCAAGACCTTTTTTCCACTTTCTGATTTTCTGGAACAAGATCCTTCTGTCTCTTGGTATGCATGAATGATGTTTACTTTTCTTCTTCGGTATATATTTTTCCACTATTTTCTCCAATATTTTTATATAATATCTCCGTATTTACCCTTATGTCATCACTTACGAAAATGTTTATCCCAATCTTTGTTTAATTCTTCATTAATTTCTGACCATTTTATATTTTTACTGTAGAAGTTGTATTTTCCATATCCTTCCCACTTTTTCATTTCTTGCTTATCTCTATTTTCACTTGCTTTGGAATGAACTGTTAATTCTATGACATTATGGTCTGAAATATTCGCATTATAAACTATTATTTCTTTAACATAATTCATCTCGTTCACAAATACTAAGTCTAAAGTATTTTCCTTTCTTGTTGGCAGGTGATTTATTTGTTGAATGTTGTATTCTAGTAGCATATCTAATAGCTTTTCAAATTGCCTCTTATCTTCTGCACTACTATTACTCTCTTTTTTATATGTATAAGTACAACCACAATCTCCTATTCGTTCTTTCCATTCTACGAAAGGAAAGTTGAAGTCACCAGATAGGAGAATAGTCCAGTCCTTGTGATTTCTACATATATCATCCAATTTTTCAATTATTAAGTCAAACTCTTTAGTATTAGGAGGTCTATATATTACTATGTTCATCAATTTTTCAGATTCAAATTCTACCGCTATTAGTTCACATTCTGAGTTACTATATTTCTCATATATTTTTCCTTGTTTTTTGTCTTTCCCATATATTGCGGTTCCTCCTTGATTCCTATTTTTTCTATCTGATCTATAAGTTTGGAACCCTTTTATTTGATCATCCTTCCCAGTCTCTTGGGAATACCATGTTTCACTTATATTCATTATATCTATTTTCTTTTCATTTTGGGTTAGTTCTTCTAAGTACTCTATTTTTCTTTTTGAGTTAGAGAGAGAGAGAGAGAGAGAGAATTCAAAACAAACAGTGACCAAAATAAGTTTCGATTTTTGAAAACTTATCTGAAATGGGATACCATAAGTTAAGTCCAGTTCAGTCAGTGAGAGAGAGAGAGAGAGAGAGAGAGAGAGAGAGAGAGAGAGAGAGAGAGAGAGAGAGAATACTGCTACATGCATTTACAATTATAACTCAAGTCCAGTTCAGTCAGTCAGTCAGTCAGAGAGAGAGAGAGAGAGAGAGAGAGAGAGAGAGAGAGAGAGAGAGAAATTTAAGTAAATACTGACCTGAATTGTATGTATGTTTCCGTTTTCTCTAAATCCGAAGACAACAAATCAGGAACTCCCTTTGTTTGGTAATTCCATTTTAGTGCTTTAACAAACATCGCTGGGGGAGAGAGAAAGCGCGATTGCATTACTGATGGCGAAAGCAAAAAAAGCTGATCTGGGAATATTCCATATTAGTTGCAAATTCCATAACTGGGAATTAGTTCCGGGAGAGTTGATTGGCCAACCGTTGCCAGAGTGAACGGTTCGTTCACTTCTATTGGAAGGAGAGAGAGAGAGAGAGAGAGAGAGAGAGAATGATTCTGGATTAGCCTTCAATTCCCCCAGCCTTCAATTTTTTCCCCATTGATTGAAAGAGAGAGGTTGAACTTACTTTTTTATTAAAGCTGAGAGAGAGAGAGAGAGAGAGAGAGAGAGAGAGAGTCTGGATTAGCTGTAAACTCTTTTCCCTATATATTTTCGTTGTAAATACGGCGTCCAATATTCTGGTTTTCTATTGAAACGTCAAAAATCAGACAGGGGAGGAACGTATTGAAGTTTTCATCAGCAATTGTATATATGTTTATGTAGTTTGGTACAGTTTATTTGTATTGTAAACATAAAGCTAGCTAGTTAATATTTTTGTAAATATGTAAAGCTAATTCTTTATATATTTTCAATGTTCCCAGTATAAAATTTAAGCTCAGTAGGCTGCTAAAATCCTGGAATAGATTCTGGAATATTTTCCATAAACTGTCAAGTAATAAATTCACTTATTGTTTAAAAGTACTTCATCAAAATATGGTACTGGTTTGACAGTTAATTTGCGACTTATAGTAACAAACAAAGCGATAAACAACCAAATTAATATATAAACAAAGAAATGAGGGTAGAATATGTGACAGTTCCGTTTTCCTGATAAAGGTATACAATCAATTAGATCACGTAATTTAATATTGCATGCTTGGCCTTCATTAGATGAACTTCAATTATGAATGACTATTGAAGGCAGTGGGATGCAAAAGTGACGTAGCAGCTACACAAAGAATTTGTTCATTGATAACAAATCAGTTCAATACGTCATTCATTCATTAACAGACATTACAGTCGTTTCTGAAAGCATTTTGCCCCTAAAGCATTTACAGAAAATTAATTTAATTCTGTTGGATATTACAAATTTGAATCGTTGGAATTCGTTCTCCGCGCACAAATGTTTACCGTTTGGTAAATAACTGGTTCCAAATGAAATATTTGATATTCATTGCCAATGCATAAATATTGAACTGTTTTCAAAATCGAGCTTAATTTAATTGATGAAGGTTTGTTGGCTTTTTTATTTAGTATGAATTGACGCTTTTTGAATTCCCGAAGTTTTTAAGAGTTCGAAGGTGATCCCATTCAGACGTGAAATTTTTGGAGTTTTTGGGGAATTTTTAAAACTAGGTGGTCCGTGGGTAATTTTTTTAGGATGTTATTAATTTTTATTTACACAGGGCTGTGTCTGAACATCAGTTTTTCCACTTGAATGGTGGTTTCCCAAGTTGTCAAGAAAATTAAAAATTCCTTGATTCTTACAGCTGATCAAGAATACCAGCGTTAAACAAGGCGGGATTCCGTTATTTCAAGCTGACTCGTGGACGCGTGGCTAAAATCCTACGTCCAAATAGAAGCGGTTGTTTTTCACCCAACGAAAATGGAAAAAGAAATACGAATAATGTTTTTTTTAGAAATCAATTGTTTCTGTACTGTTTAAACACCAGCACATTTATCTATTTTTTATTTTTTTAAAATTTTCATTCTAATAAACACATCATGAAAATGTCCTATCCTAAAAATTCCTGTTTTTTTTAACTGCCAACCAAGAAACCCACCTTTTTTTCAGAGCCTTTTAAGCTTCTTCCATAGACCTTTCCCACCCCTACAAAAATGACCAACAACCAAGCAACCAAGCCAACAACAACAACAAAATAGTTGGTTATAGGCTTTACTTCCCCGTGGGTAACGCGAAACTGACACTAATTAATTTCCATAGTTAACACTTTGTGAAACATAGTCCCATCAGTTTTTCAATTAAAATTGAACCCGAAAATTTTTTAGAAAACGCCAGTTTTATTCCACTAAATTTATAGAACTTAGTAATACACAAATTCCAAACTTTTCCAAAATTAAAATGGTAATGATAAATCGCCTTAGATAATTGATAACCAACCATTATTTCATTGATTGGGTTAAAGTACAGTAACTACAAAATCCATCATTATTTTGAAAATAAATTATTAGACGGCATTGCCAAAACCAATTTTTCAGTAAATGTGGACTAACAATGTTTTTCCCCTTGGTTGCGACCGACCTCTTTCATTCCTTTTACTGTAACCGTCCGTACTTACGTACAAGTGTGACCACTTGTAAAGAATAATTATTTGCCGCGATTTTTTTGTCCGTGAATGTACAATCGAAAACATCATAGTCCAGAGAAAAATGTGACACTCATGTTTGTAAGTAATCATGTTTGGCTTGAGTTGTTTATACGATCGAACAATCATAGCCTTAGAGAAGAAAAGTAAGAGCTCCTAAATGAATATTTTTACCGTGATTTTTTCCCCCCCGTGAAGTGTAAAATCGAAAAATCCACCCGCTTGAAGGAAAATGTTTGTCCATTGCATACAGTTTTGAGCCCGTGATTTTTTTCCCCGTGAATGTTACGGTCGAAAAATCACAAAGGCCCAGAAGAAAGAAAATATTGACCACCGTATAAATAATCATTTTCGTTCGTGAATACGAATCGGAAAATCGTGGGCAATATCATTCGCTTTCATTGGCTCGCAGAAATTATAACGTCACCCGTCCGTCCGTTTATACCCGGATGAAACACGGGCAGACATTTAAATACGAGGGTAAACTTTAAAATGAAGATTCAGCTCAAATCACATTCGAGGTGCCGATTCATTGCGTCCCAAATGTATTCGACTTCAAGGGAAGATGTATTCCACTTCAAGGGGAGCACAACCCGGAACCTTGAATCACAGATTACATTTGTGAGATCGAACATTACCCGATTTGTCCCGCGTCTGTAGGAACAGGGGAGGCTTTAAGTCCGCCGACTTTTCTTTTCGTGTCTTCTCTCGCTGTTTGTCTGCCAAACTTTTTATTTAGTTTAGTTTATTTATTTTGCATTAATGAATGTTTTACTGTGATCTGGTAAAAGTGAGCTTGTTTAGGCAGAAGACCCCACTGGTTACTGACCGGAACGATGAGGCTATTTCCGCCCAAGTAGGTTGGTCCTCTGTGACAAAGATGAAGTAATATGAATGTATAATTTTCCTTAATGCCCAGAGGCCAAGAAGGTTTTGAAGAATACTTGCCAACGTACGTAACATAGATATATATTATATATATATCTTATATATTATATATAATTAATATATAGACATATAATCTATAAATGAATAATTAATCACATCGAAACCGTGTATTCATTTTTGATTATATCATATTCGAGCTATCAAATGTCCTTTTAATATCTACAATTCGCTCTAACCATCGGAATTGATATTATTTTCCCATATATGTACATATTAATGAAAATATATCAATTTCCGATGGTAGAGCGAATTTTAGAAAAATTTAAGGACATTTGTAGTTCGAATGATATCAAATGAATCACGGTTTGATTGTTGGATAATTTATTCATAACCAAAGGCTACCATGCGTCAACGCTCGAATTGGGGCTAACCATGGTAGAACGGGGTTTCCATATCGATTCTAATTAACTGAAAAACACCGAGTTCGAGGGTGGAGTTCGTAAGGGCCAGAAATCGATATAAAACTTACAGCGTCCTCTGTTTTGGCTGATTGGATAACGTCACTGTCTGTTTCTGATTTCGGTTCCCGTCCCCACTTTGCAACGGTGGTTCGATCCCAATGGGGGGACGAAAATTATTAAATCAACTTAAAAAATTCCCCTTTGGTAACATATATGAAAATAAAAATAATCAATTTCTTCCGGGGGGGT
Organism: Macrobrachium nipponense; assembly: GCF_015104395.2. Lineage (NCBI taxonomy): Eukaryota > Metazoa > Arthropoda > Malacostraca > Decapoda > Palaemonidae > Macrobrachium > Macrobrachium nipponense. The sequence goes on from NC_087220.1 coordinate 66,295,695, forward strand.
AGAGGCGAATTTAGATATTAAGGACATTTTGTAGCGCGAATGATATATTAATTACTATATATGATATATTATATTATATACTTATATATTATAAAATATAAATATATATATATATTAGATTTTATTATATTTTATTAACTATTATATACTATAGATATTATATATATATATTATATATATGTATGTTATTGATTGATATAATAATATTATATATCAGATAATATATATGTATATTATTATTATATATAATTAGTATATATATATGTTATATAAGATATCCAATTAATAGGATATAAATAAAATATATATATAATATATTCTATACATTTATTATATAATATCTACTATTATATAGAGATTAATTATATATATTATATATCTCAAATATTATATTATATATATTAGTATATATTATAATATTATATAATTATATATAATATTTATATAGATAAGACTAAATATATAATTATATAATTATAGATATTATATTATAGATATTATTTATATATATTTAATTTATATATATAGAGATATAATATATATTATATTATTATATTATTATATTATATATTATATTATATATAATATAGATATATTATATATATAGGATAAACAAAAAGATAGATAGATTATAGATATAGATATATATATGATATATATATATATATATTTATATATATATATATATATTTATGTAGATATATTATATATATGAATATTATATAAATATATATTATAATATATATAGTATATATATATATTTAATAATTATATAGAATAATAATTTATAGATATATTATTATTATTATATAATAATCTATATATATTATTATATTAAGATTTACATATACACTATATATACATTTCACCAGACAATATAAATATAAATATTATATATAATATATATATATTGATATATATTACATAACATTATTTATATACTATATTATAGATAAAAAAGATGGATCGATAGAGATATATATATGAATATATATATATAATTTATTTTATATTATTAATATATATATATATTATATATATATATAATTATATATATATATATATATATCTAATAAAAGGAGCCCATAAAAACACCAAAATAATAGAGAAAAAAAAAAAGTACTATATTTCAGGATGAACTGCTGTCATCTCCCTCTTCAGGTAAGATGAATGAGAAAAAGTTTTACAGAAAAGGTGGGTATTTATACTCCAAGAGGTCCATCCACAAACAAAGCCGAATTTAAGGTCACCCCCCGCTGATAATCTTCCTTTAATCTTCTTAAGGGTTGTTTGGGAATTGATTAAGAGGTTGTCGAATCGTGTCCCGAAATTCCATGACTCCTTTTGAGATGTTTTTCATTACCTGCCTTCTCTTTTAATTAAGGCCGATTTCCCATCGAAATTTGACTCTTTAGTACCGGCAGTTGCTGCTATAAAATTACACCACGTGACAAATTCCAGTTTTATTCTATGGGTTTATGTTTCATATTTTATATGGTTGGAAAAAACTAGCAGAAGTTGCTGTTGTCCATTACCTAAACTGACGCCGTTTTGTGTTTGTATTAATCTCCTTGGGGAAAGGGATTTACCTGTAAATCCGATGTCTAAGATTGGTTCACAGTCCCTGGCATGGGATTTTTCGTATACCCCAGAGTCCTTTGGAGATGGCCTTTTGTTTTGTTGGACGTTAATCAGGGATTTGGCTAAGGTTGTTTGGGTAAGTAAAATAACAAAAGGGGTTCGATTTTTCCGAAGTGGGATTGGTTATTCTCTTAATCGTGTTCCCAGGTTGGATGGGGAAATTATTATTTTTATTGTTGGGTGTATCTCTGGTCTTGTCCTTTAGGGGGTCGGTAGAAAAATTAAATTACGTTTTGCTTTGTGAATTGCTTTTCTCAATTTATAGGGTCAGGAGGATATTTTAAAGACGAAACGTTGCTTTGCGAAATTAGTTTTCAAATTCTTTTTCCAGGGAATTTCTGGGGAACAAATTCGTAAGGTCTCTTAAGAACAAGTTTACTAAGCTTACAACCTATCTTGATAAGTTACTGTCGTGATAGCTAAAGTAGTGAATGTATGAAAGTTGAGAATGGGGCGTTTTTTGGCTTTTTCTGTATATGGTGAAATTTGTATTCTGTCGTTAATCTCTGATTATTAAAAAACATCAAGAAAAAGGAATTTTGTTGTCTGTTTCCTTTCCCATTCAAACTTTGGAAATTTGATGGCTGGGTCACTGAAATGTGTTTAATTTCGCGAGGAATTCATTAAAATTTGCCCCCCACCTATTGACCCAAAACTGTTAGGTAATATCATCCACGTAAGCTCATCCACAAGCATGTTTGTTTTTGGGTTTTATTGCATTTTATTACTGTAGTTTTTTCAAGTTATTTCCATGTACAGATTGGCTAGAAACAGGAACTTTAAAGGACTATACCCATACTACAACCCGGAAGTGTTGTTTTTGCTTTGTAGAATGATTCGCCCCGAATGAAAATACGTTTTATTATGATGCCACATAATTCAACTAGCTTTATTTTTTTCATTTTGGGTCCAAGCGACCAAAGGGAAATGATAGCTGAATAGGGGGATGAATTTTTTACCCTTAAAAAACTGAAGGAACGTCCCTGTACTGGTACTTTAGTTGGAACAGGGAATCTACTGTCAAGGCTTAAAAGTTGTTTTTATGTTTGTTGAAGTGGTTATATGGTGCTTCTCTGAATTTGTGACAAAAATCTTCCGATGTTTTAATGTGACTGGGAGAAAAGGTTGCCTAAAAAAAGGGGAAAGGAGGCCAGCTAACCATTTAGGAAATTTTGTACAATTGAAAGCTCCGGCACATGAAACGGATGGGTTCTTGAATGGAAGATTGTCTTTGTGAGTTTTGGGAAGGCCATAAAAAAAATAGGGTAATTTAGGATTAATTACGTTTTAAATTTCTCTAATAGTTTTCAATAACTCTTTTGTTTTTGTCCTTTTGCCAATTAATCTTACTTTCCGAAAAAATTCTGTGGGAACGTTTTTGGAGGGGATTTTTCGTTCAGTTTTTTCGTATGTTGTTTGTGTCGCTAAGGAGATGGTTGATTTTTGTCAGGTAAGGAAGTCTTTGGTTCCGGCCCCCCCCCCACCCCCCCCCCCTCCTCACCACTTTTTCAACCCCCGGCCTCTAAGCCCCTCCCCCGGCCCTCCCCTCACCCCCCGCAGCAAGTCAAAAAAAACCCCCCCCCCCCACCCCTTTCCCCCCCCCCCCAAGGCCCCCTTCCAACCCCCCCCCCCCCCCCCTTACCCCACCCCGGCGCCCCCCACGCGATTCTTACGAATTTTGCCGTTCTTTGGTCGGATCTACTTATTATAACATCTAACTTTTTTATGCGAGTGGATGGCTATCCATGAATCTGCGAGGAACAGGATATTTCTTATGTAAATCAGTTTAAAGCATTTAGTAACACGTCCTTTTTAAACATATCTCTTTTCACGGTTTGTAGTTTTTTGTCAGATATTGAAATTTTAATCAAAAGCCACTATGAAGTCTAGGTTGTTTTTTTGGCGGTCTGGCCATAATGGGGCGGAAGGATAAAGCCTAAAATTTAAAAACTAAATGTGGTTTGATTTACAGTAAGGGGGGTGGGGGTTTGGATAAGTTTTAAAAAACTTTGTCTTGTTGCGCAAGATTGATTCCCACGCACTATTTGTCTATTAGGTTTTATTTAACTTGCGTAGAAGTCTGTTGGAATTGAGTTCACGCTATTATAGGCGAAGCAATGTCGGAACAGAATTGAAATCAGATACCTGTATAAATGTGGTTCCGTAGTTGAGGAGGCGAAGATTTAGACTGTGGGTTTCCATATTCACTCTGGCGTAGTAATAGAAAAGATGTCGTTTTTTTCGTATCGGTGATTCTTTCCTTTCCTAGGCAAAAACGATACGAAAAACGACATCTTTCCATACTACGCAGAGTGATATATTGGAACAACCCAGTCCTAATCTTCGCCCTCCATCACTACGGACCATAATTACAGGTATCTGAATTTCATTCTGTTGCCGACATTGCTGCCTATAATAAGCGTGACTCATTCCAACAGAACTTCTACGCAAGTTAAATAACCTAATAGACAATAGTGCGTGGAATAAATCTTGAAGCAACAAGAACAAAGTTTTAAACGTTATCCAACACCCCCCTTCTGTAAATCAACATTTAGTTTTTAAATTTAGGCTTATCCTTGGTTCGCCCTTATTTGCCCAGACCGCAAAATAAAACAACCTAGGACTTCATAGTGGCTTTTTGATAAATTCATATCTGACACAAAAACTACAACCGTGAAGAGATATGTTTTAAAAGGAGTGGTTTACTAAATGCTTTTAACATGATTTTACATAAGAATATCCTGGGTTCCATCGCAGAGTTCATGATAGCCATCCACTCGCTAAAAAAAGTTAGATGTTTATAATAAGTAGATCCGACCAAAGACGGCAAAATCAGTAATAATGGACAAAGGACCTATTCTACCTTGACAAAATCAACCAGCTCCTTTAGCGAACAACAAACACATACGAAAAAACTGACCGAAAAATCCCTCCAAAACGTTTCCACCCCAGAATTTTTTTCGGAAAGTTAAGAATTAAATTGGGCAAAGACAAAAAGAGGTAGTTGAACTATTAGAGAAAATTTTAAAGTAAGTTAATCCTAAAATTTACCCTATTTTTATGGCCTTCCCAAAACTCACAAAAGGACTAATCTTCCATTCAGACCCATCGTTTTCATGTGCCGGAGCTTTCTGAATTACAAAATTTCTAAATGGTTTTAGCTGGCCCCCCTCCCCCCCCCCCCCCCCCCCCCCCCACCTCCTTTTCCCCTTTTTTTAGGCACCTTTTACCCCTCCCAGTCACATTTAAACATTTCGGAAGAATTGTTTTTGTCACAAATTCAGAGAAAGCACATATACCACTTCACAACATAAATAAAACTTTTAAGCCTTGGACGGTAGATTCCCTGTTTCACTAAAGTACCCAGTAACAGGACCGTTTCTTCAGTTTTTTTTAAGGGTAAAATTATCCCCCTAATTCAGATCAATTTCCCTTTGGCGCTTGACAAAAATAATAAAGGCTAGTTTGAATTATGTGCATCATAATAACGTATTTTCATTCGGGGAATCCATTCCTACAAGCAAAAATTCGGGAGTGGTTAGTATTGGGTAGTCCTTTTAAGTCCCCTGTTTTCTGAGGCCCAATCTGTACATGGGAATACTTTTGAAACATAGCAGTAATAAATGCAATAAAACCCAAAAACATGCTGTGGATGAGATACGTGGAATGATAATGCCTAACATTTTGGGATAATAGGTGGTGGGGCAATTTTAATGAAATTCCTCGCGAAATTAAATCACATTAGTGCCCACATCAAATTTCAAAGTTGAATGGGAAATCAGAACAACAAAATTGCCTTTTCTTGAGGTTTTAATAATCAGAGATACGACAGAATACGAAATTCACCATAATAACGAAAACCAACGTGTTCCTCCACTTTCATACATTTCACTACTTTAGCTATCACGACAGTAACTATCAAGATAGGTGTAGTCTAGTAACTTGTTCTTAAGAGCCTTACGAATTTTTGTTCCCCAGAATTCCTTTGAAAAAAGAATTTGAACCTAATTCGCAAGGCCAACTTGGTTTCGTATTTAAAATAATCCTGACCATATAACTTGAGAAGCAATTCACCAAAGGCCAAACCGTAATTTTCTTTTCTACCGAACCACCCCCTGAAAGACAAGACCAGAGATACACCCAATCAATAAAATAATAATTCCCCACCTGGGACAGGAAGGGGGGCGATTAAGAGAATAACCAATCCCTTCGGAAAAATCGAACCCTTTTGTATTTACTTTACCCAAACACCCTTAGCCAAATCCCATGATTAACGTCCCAACAAAAGGCATCTCCAAAGGCAACTCTGGGGTATACGAAACGCCCATGCCCATGGACTGTGACCAATCTTACATCGGATTTACAGGTAAATCCCTTCCCTTCCCAGAGATTTAATACAACACAAAGCGGTCAGTTTTAAGGTTATGGACAACAGAACTCTGCTATGTATTCTTTTACAACCCATATAAATGAACATAACCATAGAATAAACTGGAATTTTGTCCAAGTGTAATTTATAGCAGCAGCTGCGGTACAAGAGTCAATGATGGAATCGGCCCTTAAATCCAAAGAGAGGCAGGTAATGAACCATCTCAACAGGAGCATGGATTTCGGAACACGATCGACAACCCTTCATTCATTTCAACCCGAACCCTTAAGAAGATTTAAAGGAAGATTATTTCAGCGGGGGTGACTTAAATTGGTCCGTTCCACCAGGCTTTTTTTTGTGGATTGGACCCTCTTGGTATAAATACCACCTTTTCTGTAAACTTTTTCTCATTCATCTTACCTGAAGAGGGAGACAGTCCAGTCCGCTGAAATATAGTACTTTTTTTTTTTCTCTATATTTTTGGTGTTTTTTTATGGGCCTCCTTTTACTTAGATGGAATTCTGTTGTTACAGGAACATTGTTTACCTACTCCCATATATAATATATATGATATATGTTATATTTTAAAAATATATATATAATATATTAGTTATAATATCTATATAATATATGTATATATATATTATTATATATATATATAATATACAACACACACAAACAATTTTAACGCTGAGAATTTTAGTATCGTCCAAAATAAAGGAAAGGAAAGGAACCAAGATCATATATTCTCCTACATAAAATCCAACATGTTCCAGAAATCATAATTCTTTTTGAAATTTCCTTTCCGAGCAACCTGTGAAATGCGTTTACCGCTGGTTAGGTAATTTAAGAGATATTGTAAATTTTGCTTAAATATATATTTTACCTTGAATGTGTAATTATAATTCGTATATACGGGATTTAAACTCAGAAACGTGAAAATCCTCTACAACTTCAGGAAAATCCAACCAACTCTAATCAATTTCTGAGTTGAAAAAGTTCCCAATAATGTAGTAGATGAGACTGATGCATTTTTCGCTTACACGGGAAGTAAGCCTACAGACTCTTTTGTTTGTTGTTGTTGCTCATTGTTTTGCGGTGGAGGGGGTAGGAAAGGAATAGGGTCCGATGGAAAGAGCCTAAAAAGGTCTGAAAAAGGGTGTTTCGCCTTGATGTTCAAAGATAAAGGTAATTTTTAGGATAGGATCATTTAGAAGATAATAATTTTTTTTTTTTTTTATTTTTAGAAAAATGAAAATGTAGAAAAGAAAGCAATGTTGCATAGTAAACAGCACAGTAACAGTTTATTTTCTAATAAAATATAGCGTATTGATTTTTAATTTTTCTTTGGTGACCCAAACGCCCTATTTTGACCATAGAATTGTTTTCCCCCAAGTAAGCTGGAAGTTTGGTTTCACGCCTTGTTTTTTCAAAATAAAACAAACAAAAAGGGTTAATAACAAACAGGGTAGCATTTTTTATTCCAGCCGAACTGAAATAATAAATTTCTTAATTTGGTCGTCAAAAAAAACAAAATTGGAATTTATTCTTTTGAATTCAGAACCTGACAGGTGGGTGGGGAACTCACAAATTCGACACCGCCCGTCCAGTAGGAACTTGGAGATCATCCCCTTGAATTTTCGGGAATGGCCCCATTACAAAAATTCCCCCGAAACTCTCCGTTGGGGTTCGTAGGCGGCAAAAGTGACTGATAGAGAAAGTCCGGGAAAGTTCCGGGACGACTGGGGAAGGCTTTATGGGGTTCCATTAGTCACCGAAACTTCGGTCTTCCAGGACCTCAATAATTTTCCCAAAGCGTCGTCGTAATAACTTCCGGGAACAAAAGGGTGATTTCACCGTTCGGGGGGGTTTTAAGCATGGCTTTCAATTACTTTCCTTAGGTCCAATTGAGAGCTTTCGCGCAGTTGGAAACAAAATACCATTTCCCAGTATGGTCTGGAACAAAATAGTCCGCCCTATGGAAAATTAGTTTTCAGAGGTAACTAAAAAGTATTTTAGGAATGTTTTTCCAGTGTTACATGGAAAACAGTGTTTCTTTCTTGTGAAAAATTAGGTTTCCAGATGTAAATTATAAACCTTTGAAAATGTTGCCAGCATATTCATTCTGGAAAACGACTTCCTGTGGAGAATTAGGTTCCAGATGTTAAACCTTTGGGAAAATGTTCCAGTTATTGAAGAAATAAAGGCTCATAACAAAACGACCATTTTAAAAAAAAAACGTTTAGAAAATAGTGTTTTTATGAGCCTTTGATCTTGCATATTAATACTGTTGTATTACAGTAAAAAGGACATGTTTCCAGTATTTTGTATTCTGGAACGAGGACCTCGCCTGTGAGAAATTAAGTTTCCCAAGAGGTACAAATATATATCTCAATCATAGGAGACGAAACCTCTACCAGTAAAGTGTATGAAACGATTAAAGGAAAGGTATTTTTATTCAGCCAAATGTGTTCGTTTTGATCAACTAAGATTTTTTTGAATTGAATTTACCTTAATCTTTTTGTGTCTCTTAGATGTCGGAAATAACTTTTAAGTATTGTACAGTAAAAAAAGAAATGTGTAGACCTACTAACCTTCACGTATCTGGAAAATCTCCCATAAGCATCCGAACAACATTATCATCACTCCCGAAGAGGAATCTCGATTAATCCTGCGTCAGTAGGCTTCAAACGCCCCAAATCGGATCCGATCGGACAACCGCCCTGGGATATTCGACACAATAGCGATCAGATTCCATCCGGTTTTCTAATAGGCGTTTCAAATCATTTTAAGCGGACCTTCCGCTGGGAGAAGCGACTACAGGAATAGGATTCTCTCTCTCTCTCTCTCTCTCTCTCTCTCTCTAAAGGCAACTTATGTCCCTCCTATATATACATTAGGTTTTGGCTTTAACTTCAAGTCTCGTGGAAGCGTCTGGTACTGAGGGGAGCCTTGTATGGAATAGAGCTTTGCATTATTAATAGGGGTACCGTAATGGCATTCAGTAGGAGCCGTTTCATAGGCAAATCTTGTTTACTAATACTGCTACTACTACTGTTACAACGGTTTTCTGATCTGCTGAGATTTTCTGAGCCTCGCCTCTTCGTCAGCGATTTCTGTTAAACGGTAATGTAGTATATCTACAGTGGCTATCAGCACGAGACAAGCAACCCCATACTTCGTGGAAGCCTCTACGTATACTTACCTTTCCATTCCTTTACGTACAAGCACTTCCTTTTAGGCGGAGCCCACGCGTTCCCTCGAAGACCATTCCGACCAAGACCTCGGGTCTTAATCGCATATTACCATCTCCTCCAAGAAGAAGGCCCGTTTCAGAAACAGCCAATGGCGTGCATTACGGATGCGACCGTAGAATAGGCTCACTCACGAAGACGAGACGCCGCAGTTCATCCTAACGATGTTTACATTCGCCTCTCGCGGGAAATGATTCCCGAAGGAAGCTCTCTCTCCTTAGTGTCTGGAGCCAGCTGCCTCGTGCTTGCATGCAGAAGTAGTGAGGGCATAGCCATGTGAACATCAAGGGGTATTTCGTAGTTGGAAATAAGGACTGCGGATTGTTTTTAATCTGTCGTATATTTTTATATACGTACTGTGTATAAAATGTTTGCATATATATATATATATATATATATATATATATAGATATATATATATATATATATATATATATATATATATATATATATATATATATATATATATATATATATATATATATATATATATACATACATACATACATACATATATATATATATATATATATATATATATATATATACATACATACATACATACATATATATATATATATATATATATATATATATATATATATATATATATATATATATATATATATAACATGGGGGAAGAACCCCCAGTATTCATAAGGTAAGCGTGGACACGAAACGGAAGGCAGACCCACACACCCTATTACACACACAGGCTCTCTCTCTCTCTCTCTCCCGGTAATCACCCCCTCTCTCTCTCTCTCTCTCTCTCTCTCTCTCTCCATTCTAACAGGTAACGAAAATGAGAGAGTTGCATCATAACATAACGTTTATTTACAAGAATAAATAAATCAATTAACCAAGTAATCCAGTCTTACAGACTAACTCAAAAACAGTACATTGTCAAGTCACCCAAAAGTCCACACCCCTCCGGGAACTCTTTTGTCCCCCGGTATTCCAGATCCGTCTGTTTCAAAGATATAGAACACATCCCGGTAAGTACACACAAGTTTAAAGAAAAAGTTAATAAAATGGAACATCTTACAAGATATCAAACAAGCCATCCCTTTGGCTAAAGTAATTCAACTTGGCTAAAGTAATTCAACTCACCCATTTCAGCCGGAATATCTCACTCACTGATAAATAAAAACACTTTGGCATCTGCCATCGTGGCTTTGCCTTCCCCCACGAATCTCTGTGCAAGTCTTCCCATAGACTTGGCTAGTGATACATTATGAAAAGAAGAGGCGCACACGCACATACGAATGCACACTTCGATAACGCCTCATATTACTGGCTACAACCAATTTCCCAAAGGCACTTTGAGAAGAGTTCATAAACTGTCGTACATTGACTTGACGAACCAAGCATTTTTATCTCACGCCAGCCCCCGAGAATCTCATTGATCAGCTACTCTCAGGTCGTCACCTCTGCACTGTTCTCCACATTCCATAGGTCACAGAGAACGCACGAACAATATATTATTAATCAAAATCCCTAGGCCTTACAGATAGCTCGGCCACCTATATGCTAGCCCCCGCCTAGCAAAATTGCTTATATAATACAAAACACTGGCCGGCTTAAAATAAAATATAAGAAAAACTGCACGTCTCTGGCATTATAAAATAAAGTCTTATCACGCTTTAATCTCCAAATAACACAAGACGCATTTTCTCTCATATTTTCTGCATTAGGATTCTTGAATATCCCTCTTCGCTTGTCTGCAACTAGCTGAACAGACAGCAACAGGCTATAGCAGGCTGTAGCAACTGTAGGAAGACGGATTGCCTCCCTCATCGTAGAAGACTCTCACGGCTTCTGCAGATCCCCAAAAAACACGCTGTAGAATTCTCGCGATCACCCATCATGGAAATACTTGTAATCACCCTGGGCAACATGGCAGCAACCTCTCTTCACGGCTGGTGGACGTCTTGCTGGTGTCGGGGAACGACTTTTTTGGCGTACGTTAGTATGTCAGTCAGGTCTTTGGTCAATCTAAGAAAATTAACCCAAACATACTACTTCTATCTAACAATGATCTCAAAAGGGCAGAAATACCAACTGAACGTCTCCCAATTAACTCCCTTAAATATGACTACTAAATCATAAGTCATTATCACAACTCTCTAAGAAAAAAAAACATCAAGTTCTCCAACTCAATTCTCCAAACTCACACATCAGCACACACACAACTCAGAAATCACAGCAACTCCACGGAATTCTGCACTCACATTTCGAACTCGAATGTGCTCACAAGAGAAAAAAAAAGAAAAGACAAAAATCGCAATAAGCCCAAGGAAAAAAAAGAATCTCGTAACACCCAGACCCAAAAATGTTCTCTCAAGTTCTGACATATAAACAACAAAATCAGTAAAAATCTCCAACTTTTAACAGCAAAAACCCCTTTACTGCTCAATAATTAATCACAATGAGACTTAATGTCAAACTCCCATTAATTAAGTAACAACCCCAGAAAAATCACATCTCCCGGTAAAATCAAATCTCCCGTCCAAAAAAGAAATGCTACTTAAGCTCAATCCCCAAATCATATCTCTCATAGGAAAAGGAAGAAAAACAATAAAAAAAAAGGATAATCACAAGTAGATTTCCCCAATCACAAAATACATAATACATGTATAATATGCATAACTCCCGCGTTTTCCCAATGTAAAGCCCCGGAATTTGCCAGAAAGCAAACTCTCACACATGCGCTTTCGTGAAATGCTATAGCCAACATTTCCAGATATTGCAAAAATTCTGATCTATCACCATCAGAAGAAAAGAAACAGCACAGCGCTCATCACATCGCTTGTCAGCAGAAAAATCGCCTGCGGACGCATGCTCAAACAGTAGCATAAAAATTGTCTAAGTCACAGACGACATAAGTTTAGAAACTCATGATTCTCTAGAAAAAGGTCTAACAGACACATTTCACAGAATTAACTCCAGGATATGACTAATGTGTTCAAAAATTTGTCTCGAAGACTTATTCTCTCAACATGACTTTGTCCCAAATTATATTTCTCCAAGAATAACACACTTGTGAACATAAAAAATGCACACACATCTCCATAGGACTCGTAATGCAGTAATGCCATTCGCCTCTAAATAGACACGAAATCAAAAAAGAGAACCTCAGAAATCTCCTCTTGACTCGAAAAAAACTCCCTAACCAACAAAAAAAAAAGGGTCACCCGCCCCAAGATTAATTCCAACTCCATTATGAGACACCATATTAATAATAACACCACTCTGGTTATAAAAATATTTCCTCCATTTGGTTAAAAACCAACCCCCTTATATTATTCTCTTATTTCTCTAATAGCCACATGTCAGTAAAAAAAAGACACCACTCCAGGAATAGAGAATAATCACCTCTATTTCGGCAAATACAAAATATTTACCTCTATTTCCCCAATAACTCCATGTGGAACAAAACAAGGCTCCAAAAAATATATCTCCAAAAAAAGGAATATCAAAAAATGAAATCCTACCTCCAAAAAAATGTGCACTCAAGGCAACTAACTCACATACTCACAAATATTGCCCCATAATCTCCAAATATGTGTCTCCATTTGCAACAAAGATGGCTGCAGAATAATTGAACTAAACATAGCTCATATCACATTGGCAAATATCAAAAATGGCCAAAAATATATCTCCCATATATTATTTCTCAAATTATAAAAAAAAAAATAATAATAATATACCTCCAATTATCTCTCCAAAATAATATATCTCAATTATAACTCCAATTCTCCAAAGAATAACTCAATGTTATAGTAAAAAACTATAAAAACTCTCTCCATTTAGCATAACTGCTAAAAAAAGGGCAAAAACTCGGCAAATAAAACTGTCTAGAAAATTCTAGAAAAAATCACCAATGTGCCACCCAAAGTCATTGTAACAGAACTCCAAAATTCACACAGGTCTAATGCAAAGACTTCTCCATATGCACTACGACATAAGCCACTAGAAAACTTAACCAAGTTTCCTATCTCTCACAAAGTTGTCACAAATACGACAAGGGTATTGTGCAAGAAAACTCACAATTTCTGGAACACAAATATCCAGAGAAAAAATGTAGTGCCATTACGTATGCATTCAAAACGTGCAAAAAATTCTCCCATATATTTCTCTATAGCATCAAATAGCTAAAACACGAACACGTTCCCGAACAATGACTCTAAGTCATGAACTGAGACATTAAAAAATATCCACACCAACTGGAGAGAAAAAATAAATTCAAATTCACCCTTGGTAAAAAAAAAACTTGTGTCAGCGATGGCTAATTTCCAAAAAAGGAGAAAAGAAAAAATCAACGGCACCATTAACTATCTCCCGTAACTCACTAGATGTCAAGCAATTATCTGCTGAACTCATAAAAAAAGAAAAAAAAAACTAAAATAATGTGTTGTTAGTTCCTCCCAAAATTCATTACGGCACCCACGTATTAGTATAAAAAAAAATCAGTATCAGAAATATCATTATCACAAAATCACCAAAAAAAATTGCTATCATCAAAATCATCAGTATCAGTACAAAAAAATATCACCAATGTTAATGCTTATCCATTCTCCAAAAATTCAGCAAAAAATTCAGCAAAAGTTCAGCAAGATTCCACACAATTCACCAAGATTCAGTCAGATTCATCAAGATTCAGCAAAACTCATCCCCGTGAATCACTGAAAATATTCTCCAAAGTTACAAAAACTCAACAAATAATTAACACAAGACTTCTCCCATTAATTCATTGTAATAATTCTCCTTGAATAATTATCTGTAATAATTATCAACTAATCTCCCATGAAATATCTCAAAACTCTCTCGTAAAACAATTCTCCCGTAATGATAATTATACTTAAGCAAACCTCCCGTGACACATCTCAAGTATAATAATTATTAATAATAATAATAATAATAATAACTCTTCATAGCAATAATTCTCTTGCAAAGATCTCAAGTAAGGGTGAAATTCAAAATAGCATACAACAGTATTGCTGAATCTTATGACATACAATTTCTCCAGCATGCAACACCATGACAAAACACCATTGCCACACAACACAGATACAACACCAATCATCGGCATCTCAAAGTAATTTCTCTAACACAATAAAAAAAATAATCTGTATCCCCCTTATATTTGTGTCTTTCAAGGCACAAAGAAACATATAACACATCCCGTGCATGTTAACTACTTTTCCCCTCATTTTCGGAAAAGAAAAATCTCTTTTCTAAAAAAAAGACTCCACGGGCATTTCACTTCATCAACTTATCAATCAGCTGACATTTTAGCATTCAATGTCAAGGCCAGACCCATCTCCAACACAAAGAAAAAAAAAGGAAAAGGGGGAGAGTTACCCACACTGAGAAAAAAAAAAATTCTTCTCCCCCCCCGTGGAACAACAACCCCTCAGTCGAGTGGCAGAACAGCCCGAGGCATACCAGTAATACCCCCATCTCCCTTGAACAGTGTCTGAGGACCCCTTCCCAAGGTATACACTAGTACCCATCTCGCAATGCCCTCCCCTGCACTATCTCTCGAGGGAGGCCAGTGGTACCCATGCAACTACCCCCCCGAGGGATGCCAGTATACCCTCGCAATGCAAGGCGCCTCTCTGCAGAAATGTGCTGAGCCCGTAAAATTGTGGCCGCTCTGTGTCACTAAGCCAAATATGATTATCCAAGCACAGTTCACATGCATAGAAAAATACACTCCTATGTTTTTAAAACAAAGACGAATACGTCTATTACAAACACGTGCAAATAAAGAAAACACGTCACTATGGGGCAAAGACAAGAAAAATTGTTGACCTCTTGAACTAATCCATTTCACTGAAATATTTAAACCAAAACCCTCTCCTTTTGATAAACATAGTTTAACACTCACCACTCCATAATGGGAAAAAAGAACTCAAAATTCTCGTAGAATACGTAAATCTCATCGGCACAATACAAACGCGATCGGCGAGATGACCCCTAGCAGCCGTCACTCATGAACTAGACTGAGTTGCTTGTCTCACGACTCCCGCCCTGAAGAATCTCGGTAGAGGCAAATTTGATGACTCTAATAGAAAATTCTTTTCCTCATCCCCCCATCCCACGGACGGATATTTTCTCTACCCCTTTTATTTTCTAACTGGCCACCCATCTCTACATTGGCGTTCCTAGGCATAGAAAAGCAAGAAAACTTTTATATCCCTCTTCCTGTCTGCCACCCCCACTGTAACATGGGGGAAGAACCCCCAGTATTCATAAGGTAAGCGTGGACGAAACGGAAGGCAGACCCCCCACACCCTATTACACACACAGGCTCTCTCTCTCTCTCTCTCCCGGTAATCACCCCCTCTCTCTCTCTCTCTCTCTCCATTCTAACAGGTAACGAAAATGAGAGAGTTGCATCATAACATAACGTTTATTTACAAGAATAAATAAATCAATTAACCAAGTAATCCAGTCTTACAGACTAACTCAAAACAAAAACAGTACATTGTCAAGTCACCCAAAAGTCCACACCCCTTCGGGAACTCTTTTGTCCCCCGGTATTCCAGATCCGTCTGTTTCAAAGATACAGAACACATCCCGGTAAGTACACACAAGTTTAAAGACAAAGTTAATAAAATGGAACATCTTACAGATATCAAACAAGCCATCCCTTTGGCTAAAGTAATTCAACTTGGCTAAAGTAATTCAACTCACCCATTTCAGCCGGAATATCTCACTCACTGATAAATAAAAACACTTTGGCATCTGCCATCGTGGCTTTGCCTTCCCCCACGAATCTCTGTGCAAGTCTTCCCATAGACTTGGCTAGTGATACATTATGAATAGAAGAGGCGCACACGCACATACGAAGCACACTTCGATAACGCCTCATTATTACTGGCTACAACCAGTTTCCCAAAGGCACTTTGAGAGTTCATAAACTGTCGTACATTGACTTGACGAACCAAGCATTTTTATCTCACGCCAGCCCCCGAGAATCTCATTGATCAGCTACTCTCAGGTCGTCACCTCTTGCACTGTTCTCCACATTCCATAGGTCACAGAGAATGCACGAACAATATATTATTAATCAAAATCCCTAGGCCTTAACATATATATATATATATATATATATATATTATATAATATATATATATATATATATATATAATTCACTCTTCTTTCAGAGAGAGAGAGAGAGAGAGAGAGAGAGAGAGAGAGAGAATAACCTACAAAAAACACGGGATGTGGAGGACGAACATCCAACTGCCGGTAATTCGATGGCAAACGCACCCACTTTATCCTTGTCTCTCTCTCTCTCTCTCTCTCTCTCTCTCTCTTTACTATTAAAAAAAACGGCAACGTCCCGCCAGAATGTCGTCTTCGCGGTTGATATTGTTATCTGCACTATACCTCTTTTCAGTTTTTATGACAGAAACCCCCCCCCCCCCCCCACACACAAAAACCCCCTCCCTTCTTGCACCCCCCCCCCCCCCCCACAACAACCCACTGCCCCTTACGTAACAGCAACCCCTCACGGCTATTCTCATAAAAGTACGTGTAATTTGTAATACCATCCTGTTTATACGGAATTTCGAAAAGTGAAATTGCCTGGAGATGTTTTCGGTTTCCGGCGGATATTACGAAAGAGATGAGCTCTACACCTACGGCATGGAGGACTGTGGGGAGGTAATGCTGCTTTTATTCCACTGTGGGAAAGTAGCGCTGTTTTTATTAATCTGTGGAATAGTAACGCTGTTATTATTGCATTGTGGAAATAGCGTTGCTTTTATTGAACTGTGGGAGGTAGTACTTCTATTATTCGACTGTGGAAAAGTAGCGCTGTTTTGATTGAGCTGTGGGAAAGAGTAGCGCTGCTAATATTTCAGTGGGAAAATAGCACGGCTGTTTTTCCATTGTGGGAAAGTAGCGCTGCTATTATTCTACTGTGGGAAAGTAGCGGTGCTTTTATTCCACTTTGGAAAGGTAGTGCTGTTTTCATTCCACCTGCGGAAAAGTAACACTACTATTGTTTCACTGGAGAAGTAGCACTGCTATTGTTCCACTTTGGGAAAGTAGTAGTACTGCTTTATTCCACTGTGAAAAAGTAGCACTGCTATAGTTGCACTGTGGGAAGTAACACTGCTTTGATTCCACTGTGGGAAAGTATCATTGCTATTATTCCACTGTGGGAAAGTAGCACTGCTATTATTCCACTGTGGGAAAGTAGCACTGCTATTATTCCACTGTGGGAAAGTAGCACTGCTATTATTTCACTGGCTTTCTGTAACAAGCCTTTCGGTTTGGATAGATCGTTTGAGCACTCTTCATTGTACCCCTCTTTTTTTCCCCTTTTTTATTCTTTATTGCAGCAGTTCCTTTAGCTACTCATCTTTAAAAAAAAACCTATCACATTCATTCTTTTATATTTTCAAATTTCATTTTGAATGATAGTTTTTTTTAAGAGAAATTCAGTTAAGGTTTTTCTTTTGTTGGACTCTACCATTGTCAAGATTACCAACCAGCAAGTCAATATAGACCTTTCTACTAATGATTATTTTGCTAATAAATATGGATGTATATCATTCTCCTTATCCAAATTTGCTCTTGCTATTCTCTTTTCCTTTTAGTTTTCCTCCCATCCCTTCGTCCATCCCCTACCCTCCCCCACAATTCCCTCTGCCCTCCCTCCCAATAACAGGCCCCACGCGGATAATCAAAATCGCCATTATGGCCGCCTCCTGGCGGCGCCACCTGCAAACGTCAGGTTAATTACTGGGGAGCCTTCAACACGGCCCGCTCTCCTCTCCGTCACCTGACGGACCAGGTAGAAAATCGCCATATTTTAGTCCTACATTTTGCTGTTAAGGGAGAGATGAATGTGCACGAGCCTAAACCAGTTTGTAGAAGAGTAAATATCACTTAAAATAATCCTTTTATAGCCATAGATTTTTCTGTTAAAGATACGAAAATGTCAAAATCAATTTATATTATATTATTATACCCTTAGGTTTTGCTGTTAGGGGCAAGATGAAGGTGCACGAGCCTAAATCAATTCGTATCAGAGTAAATATCACTTAAAATAATCCTTTTGTAGCCATAGATTTTGCTGTTAAACATACGAAAGTGTTGAAATCAGTTAATGTTATATTATTATATCCCTACATTTTGCTGTTAGGGGCAAGATGAAGGTGCACGAGCCTAAATCAATTCGTATAAGAGTAAATATCACTGAAAATAATCCTTTTATAGCCATAGATTTTGCTGTTAAACATACGAAAGTGTTGAAATCAAATAATGTTATATTATAGCCCTAGATTTTGCTGTTAAACTAAAGATAATGATATACGAGCTTAAACAAACATGTAGAAGAGTAAAAATCACTCAATATCATTAATTTATAGCCCTACATTTTGCTGTTACACTAAAGATAAGGATATACAAGCTTAAATAAATGTGTAAAAGAGTCAAAATCCCTCAATATCATTATTTTATAGCCCTAGATTGTGCTGCTAAGCTCATGACAAGGATATACGAGCCTAATCAATTTGCAAAAGAGTCAGAGTCACCTAAAATAATTATTTTATAGCCATAGATTTTGCTAATATATTTGTAAAAGTCAAAATCAATTAATATAAGTATTTTATAGCCATATATTTTGCTGTTAAACTAAATATAAGGATATGCGAGTCTAAATCTAGTTGTAAAAGTAAGAAAATCATTTCAAAAAATGATTTTAAATGATTTTAACTCTTTCGCAAATTTATTTCGACTCGCACGCCCTTAACTGGGCTTTACCAGCAATAATAATGATTTTATATCCCAAGATTTTTCAGGTAAGGACAAGGTAAGGCCATACGAGGCACAAGCAGTTTTTAAGAGTAAAAATCACTTAAAATCATGATTTTATAGCATCGATTTCGCTTGTAAGGGCAAGAAGGGCAGACGAGCCTAAGTAAATTTGTAAAAAAATTTAAATCAATTAAAATATATTATTAATTCACGGCTCAGTAATGTAGAGATAGCCAGAGTGTTTACGGCAATGTGCGTTGTCGGCTGAAATGCTAGATCGATTGATACTTGTTTTGGGACATGGAAGATTTATTTAGAAGAGGAAAGAAGCAGACTTCACTGATGGGAAAAGACGCAGCTGACTTTGGTTATTAGACTCTAGCCCATTCATAAAAAAAAACAAGGAATCTCTCCTAGATAGTGACCCCTAAGGGTTTCAGGGGGTCGTTATCTAGAACTGATATTTCTCTAGGGTCATTATCTTTATGATATTAACAGTCTTCTGTATATGTTTTTACGGTCATCCCAAAAGTGCTTGTACTAAACACGCTCCAAAGGTGGATACATACCGGTTTTAAACCCTTGTGGGGGGGGGGGGCGGCACTCTCTAGCCAAAAAAAGAGAAAACCAAATATAGCTGCGGGAAAATGAGTCCAGAAATACTGAGAAATCCACTGCATTATGCAATCTTAACTATTTGGAAGAATAGATCATGACAGATCGCTGAAAAGAGCTAGTTATTCAGGAAAGGGAAACTATAATCTGCTAGACAGATGGGGGTAAGAAAAGTGATAGCTTGCAGTAATGGTGGAGGATGTGTATATGTGGAAGTAAGATTGTGAAACCAGGGATTTCGTGTTTTCTGGGAGTTCGTAAAATCACCAGTTCGCTAATGGACATTTGACCCCGGAGAGCTATAGTAGATCCACATCAACCGTGCATGTGACGTCTAGGCCAGTCCCTTACGACGCTCCTGATTGGCTGTTGATAAGCCAATCACAGAGCTGGGAACTGTCAGTCTCTCGAGAGAGTTCACATAGGTAGGATGTATGTTCCACCTCTCCTAAGGAATGCGTCTCTCAAAAGTATCCCTCAGGAGAGGTGGAACATACATCCTACCTGTGTGAACTCTCTCTCGAGAGAGACTGAGAATTTCCATCCCTGTGATTGGCTTATCAACAGCCAATTAGGAGCGTCGTAAGGGACTGGTCTAGATATCAAATGCACGGTTGATGTGAATTTATTATAGTACTCAACAGGACGAAACTGCGTAGATGAATCACTGTCTCGTTGTGTTCAGTGCTAAGTGAATTGGTGATTTCACAAATTCCCTGAAAACGTCAGGGATTTCGTGAAATCCCTGTTTGGACTGTCTCACTGTAACATATATAAGTAATTAGTGAGGATTCGATCCCTTGCTGATGAGCGGTGTCTTTTGTGGTTATCCGGAAACGATAAAATCACAAATAAACCTTTATTGTGGAATTCGCCATAACTTAATAATGATATTACAGCTAAATAGATTTACCTGACAGCCTTCAAGAAATATGAAGAACTGAATTCGACTCCGTTACGCTTCTTCCTTACGAATTTGGGCTCTGTAATTCATATCTGTGGAATTCTGAGAACTGAATTTTGGAATAATCCTGTCGAATCTAGGCTCTCAACCTTAAAAAGCGAAACACCCCATCTCCATCTTTATAGCCATCAGTGATTACAAAGTTTCCTCTTCAAACAACCCGGCTTCTCTCTCTCTCTCTCTCTTACCGATAATTGCGTTTTACTTAACTGTCATCGTAAATACCTCTATAGTGACTTGCCTTTATCCAAGTGATTGGAAGTTGTCCCACGTTCTGCCCTTTTTTAAGAGTGGTGATGCAGATAATGTAGAGAATTACAGACCGATATCACTTTTGCCCATTATATCTAAAATTCTAGAAAAGATTGTGTCAATTCAACTCATAAAATATCTCGAGGAAAATGATTTACTGTCTCACACTCAACATGGATTTAGGTCTCATCTCTCTACTGAAACTGCGTTATTGAAAGTTACAGAAACTATTTACAGAAATATCGACGACAAAAAGATATCTTTACTTATTCTATTGGATCTTTCTAAAGCTTTCGATAGCGTTAGCCACAATATTTTACTTCATAAATGTACACAATTAAAAATTGACCCTCTCTGGTTTAAAAGCTATCTAGAAAATCGTTACCAGTCAGTGAGATTAGGCGATGTTATATCCTCCCCTAAACCAGTAGAATTCGGAGTTCCACAGGGATCTATTTTGGGGCCAATACTTTTCCTAATTTATATAAATGATATGGCTACTGCCGTGCGAGACTGCATCTTGGTTCAATTCGCAGATGATAGTCAACTTCTAATAACTGGAACTATAAATGAACTAAATAACTTGATAGTTAGAGCAGAAAGAATATTAGAAATGGCGAGATGTTACTTTCAAATTAATGGATTAAATATTAATGAGTCTAAAACTAAATGTATATTCATTGGCTCTAGGCAGTTCATATCCCAAATTCCTGAAGACACAAAAATAAATTTCAATGGATTTGCAATTGAGAAAAGCATTAAAGTAAAAAATCTTGGGGTATATTTTGACCAGTATATGCTATTTGACGGTCATATAGATGAAGTTTGTAGGAAGGTAAATGGTACTTTAATATACTTAAATAGAATTAAGGACCGATTTGATAGTGAAATGCGGGGAATGGTCGTTCGGTCTCTGCCGTTAGCCATCTTTGACTACTGTTTAAAGATCTGGGGCTCGACAACTAAGCAGCAGCTGCAGCGGATACAGAGGCTTCAAAACTTTGCAGCAAAAAGTATTGATGGGAAAGCCAAGAAGTATGATCATGCAACTCCAATTTTAAATAACTTGCAATGGCTGACAATCAAACAGAAGATTGATTTTGATTTATGTGTCATGACCTTTAAAATTTTACATAATCTAATTCCACCATGGCTTTTAAATCTAATAAGAGTTGGAGATAGACGTAACAGACAAACTAGATTTAATGATGACCTTTTTGTTTCAAGAACCAACACTGATCTAGGAAGCAGAGCATTTGTTGTCCGGGGTCCATCAGTGTGGAACAAACTGCCAAACCAACTAAAAGCATTAACTAATATTAACTCTTTTAAACTGAATTTGAAAAAGTATCTATTGTCCAAATAATTTTATAGTAAAACTTTATATATATTTTAATTGAGCTCTTTTACACTATTACTCGATTTTAGCAGACTATTTATGATTTTTAGATTCCATTTTAAGATAAATGTTCATAACTCTAGTTTTATAAGTACCTGTATTTCATAAGTAATTTTGAAATCGAAATGTTATAATCATGCTAAAGATAATTTTAATATTTTAGAGAGATATGCTGTAACTTTTATAACAAATATTTTATCAAGGTAAGAATTTTATTAAGCCTCAAGTACTATTATAAAAAGATTCATATTTTATATGGAAAATTTTCAATGCTTTAATTACTTTTATGATGTACCTATATATGTCACAAATTCTTTATTGTTCCTAAAGTTGTATAAAGTAAATCTGTGTTTTTATGTTTTATAGTGATGTAAATTTTTATGGAGGCACATGTAAATATCCAAGTTTTAAATGTAAACTACAATGTAATTTGTATTTATTGTAATAGCCAATGTAAATATTGGAATAAAGCTTATTATTATTATTATTATTATTTTATTATTAGACTCTCTCTCTCTCTCTCTCTCTCTCTCTCTCTCTCTCATCACCGATTCCTTCCTCTACAACCTAAAGACCCGGCAATCCAGAGATCCCAAAGCACTCTCACTCTCTCTCTCTCTCTCTCTCTCTCTCTCTCTCTCTCTCTCTCTCTCTCCTCCTTCACGGCCTCCTTCGGGAATCGTTAAATCACCACCTGTGTCGTCCTCGACTCATTATTGATGGCAATGAAGGCGGAGGCCGGAACGGGGAGATGAAAGCGCCCAAGAATTGAGAGTTTGGAATCGATTAAACATACTTCCCCCTTCCTCCCCCCTCCCTCCTCCTCCTCTCCTCTCCTCCTCCTCCTCCTCCTCCTCCTCCAACCCCCTTTCCCGTCCTCTTGAGCCTCAGAAGATGGGGATGAAAGTAATCTTTCATAAAGAGAGAGGAGAGAGAGAGAGAGAGAGAGAGAGAGAGAGAGAGAGAGAGAGATTGTTTTAGGTTGTTTGAACAGTCGGTTCTTTAGGTTATAGAGGAAAGAATCGGTGATGAGAGAGAGAGACAGAGAGACAGAGTGGCAGAGAGAAGAGAGAGAGAGAGAGAGAGAGAGAGAGAGAGAGATTGCTTAGGGACGTTTGAGGAAATTGATTACATGAAATGTTTAGCTGTGATTTGGGACTTCATTAAAAAAAGAGAAAAAAATCAATAAAATGGTCAACAGTGATTTAAACCGTGTTATAAAATAATAAAATACAATTTCAGTCATAAAGTATTCAGTATTCGTCCACTTCCTATATATTAAGGAAACTGTAATATTTCCCGTTTTCTGGAAGTTACGGAAATGTTTAGAGTTCAACTTGTTGGTTTATGAATTGGCAGGAATCTTTTATATAAAATATATATACAGTAATAATTATTATGCAAAAAATTGAAAGGGATTAGTAAACGTAATTTAATAATCCCCTTAAAATTATCTTTGTTGATCACATGAAGCGGTATTTGACAGCGTCTACAGACAAGAATTATCGAAAGTCTGGCTAAAAATGTCTTTTCATTAATACCATAAAATGAATGGCACAAAACTTTAAAAAAAATGTTTTAAAAGACATTTGATAAATCATTTGAACCGTCCTGAAAAACGCAAAAAAATAAAAATACATTATCAGAAACGTTCTGTTAGTTGCATTCCCAAATCAAATTAAATACCTTTGAAAAAAAACAATAAAATCTCAGCTTTTTACAGTCCCAAATCAAATTAAATACCTTTGTAAAAAAAAAATAAAAAACTCCGCAATTCTCATGAATGGAATGTAGTATTTTTTTACGGCGTTTTCTCAGTGGCAAAAGGCGGCGTCGGAAACATCAGCGAAATCCAATTCCAGCATTTTGATACGAGCGAGAAAATAGCAACCGAATATATATATAATATATATCTATCTGTCTCTTTATGAGAGGAAATTCGTTTGTGATACTATAGCTGTAAAAGTGTTTTATTCACTAAAACTCCTGCTGGAAGCCAAAGGCTTTTGTCGGCCTGACGTCACAAAGGGGATTCTGTTTTAGATGTTTCTCTCTCTGTTTTGCAGTTTTTTAGTTTTCTGTAAAAAAAAAAAAAAATTTTTTTGCCGGGTTTGTCTGTCTTTTTGCACTTTTTTTTCTGTCCGCACGTTTTCCCGTCCGCACTTTTCCTGTCCGCACTCAGATCCGAAAATCTACTGAGGCTAGTGTGCTGCAAATTGGTACGTTGATCATCCACCCTCCATTCCTCAAACATACCAAATTGCAGCCCTCTAGCCTCAGTAGCTTCTAATTTATCTAAGGCTAAAGTTAGCCATGATTGTGCTTCTGGCATCGCTTTAGGATAGGCCACCACCGTGCAGTGGTTAAAGTTTCATAGGCCGCGGCTCATACACCGAAAGCTAGACCTATTTTCGGTGGCCTTGATTATTCGCTGTGGCGGCTGTACAGCAAACTTGATTGCGTCGAAGTAACTTCGGCACACTGTATTTTTTTTTTTTTTTTTTTTTTTTTTTTTTTTGAAGTGAAAAATGGCGAAGCTTTTCAATTCATCAAGAATCAGAGGCTGATATGAATTTCATTTCATCTGAAGTCAAACTTTAGTTTCCTTTTTTTAGAGTTGGAAAAAATCATAGACGAGTTTTTTCTTCTTCTTCTTTTAAGTTTGTGAGAATTTTCCAAATAGAATCCAGCTCCCAGTTAGTATAAATTATAAAACAATTATTATAAAGCTAACAATAGGGGAACCTGGCTTTACAAAGAACTCTTTGATATTTGCTACTGTTTAACTTTAAAACAAGTTTATGTATTTAACATTATCTCAATTATTTATGATTTTTTAAATGACTCATAAAACCTATTTTCGTTTATTTGATGTTGGAAATAGTATTTGGTAAGTTATAGTGTCTATTCAGTGTCTTATGAATAAAATAGAATATAAATAACAAAATGAAAAATACTTCATGTATGCAAATGTAATGCTAATGGATATTACTGATAATATATACTTTATCATTTGCCAAAAGTAAGTTCTAATTGCTTTTCCTTGTTCCACTATTAGGGATATAAGCTCCCGAAGTAGCAAATTTAGCATTAACTTTAACATAATTATCCTGTGATGATGAAAATGAATTGGGTGGAATAAAATAATTCATTTTAAATCGAATGAGAGATATATACACCAACCTCTCAGTCACCAGGAATGTTAAGTAGATGTTTGTGTAAATCAATATATCGGGTCATTGCCAATGACTCCCGCTCTCTGAAATATGCCCCGATCATAGATCAAGTGAATTTGAATCCTTTTTGTTCTTCACTAAAAGTTAATTTTAAGATATATGAAATTTTGAACTCTAAAATTAATCAGATTGTCAGACCATCAGCTCACTGGAATGTTCCCCATCATAGATCAAGTGAATTTGAATCCTTTTTGATCTTCACTAAAAGTTAATTTTAAGAAATATAGAACTCTAAAATTAATCATATCAGACCATCAGCTAACTGGAATGTTCCTCATCATAGATCAAGTGAATTTGAATCCTTTTTGTTCTTTACTAAAAGTTAACTTTAATAAATATGAAATATGGAACTCTAAAATTAATCATATCAGACCATCATAATTATCAGCTCACTGGAAAATGCCCAATATAAAAACAAAACAAAAACATTAATATTCCTTTATATATATATATATATATATATATATATATATATTATATATATATATATATATATATAATCTTTACTAATATTGAATGTCAAGAAATATTAAATTTGTTAAAGCTCTACAATTAATAAGACCTACTTCAAACAGAGAAACATTGCTGAGGTTTCTTCATAATCAAGGGAGTCACTGGTCAGGATTTCAATGATGACGTCATCATCATCATCATTAAGTCTCGATTCCTCTCCATTTGACGATTATGATGAACACGTCACAGGGATTCGTCTGATGAGGTCTATAGAGAATTACGAATGGCATTCGTTAGGTCGCTCGTAATGAAATTACTGTTGATAGGTCTCGTTCACTTCTGGGAGGGATTTTAATAGGTGCCCTTTTTTTTTCAAAATTGTGTATGGAAGAATGGATGGGAGTCCTCCCAATTCCATCCCTCCCCTTCCCTCACCCCCCTTCCCTTTCCCCTCCTCCCTCCATCCATCCATTCCCCTTCCCTCCCCTACTTCCCCCACCTTCCATCCACCCTCCCTAGGCCACCAGGTACCTTCAGCGTCTCGGCCTCTTCATCACGAATAGGATTTTCCTCATGCCACTTAAAACTTGCGTGTCAGTGCCTTCCCTCCCCCCCCCCCTCCCATCTCCTCTACCTCCCCTACTTCCCCTTCCTCCCCCCTCTCCCTTACCCTCCTCCTCCTCCTCCTCCTCCTCCTTACGTGTCTGAGCACCCTCTCATTCTACGAGCTACTTCTCTCGTCTTCTTCTTCTTATAATAACTAAGGCCTACCCGGGCCTTGTTTCCGAGTCTCTCCTGACACGACACTTGAGTAGGAGAGTAAACACCACCAGGCTATTCCTCCTCCTCCTCCTCCACCTATTCTTCTTCTTCCTCCACCTCCCTTCCATATAGCATAACATTTTTATGCCAGATTTGAAGAGGAGGGCCACGTACAATTCAGAAAATATTCTCAGCAGAGATTGCGAGATGCTGTAGAAATCTGGACCAGGAAGATCTTCGTGAAAGTAGCGCCTACTTTCGATCTAGAATGGAAGAATGTTAGCATTTAGATGTTCCAAAAAACGTCTTCTTCAGCGCCTCAGTGGCGTGGTCGGTTTGGTCTTGGCCTGCCACCTCGGTGGCCGCGAGTTCGATTCTCGGGCATTCGACTGAGGGGTCAGAAATGTGTATTTGTGATGATGTAAATTCACTCTCGACGTGGTTCGGAAGTCACGCAAAGCCGTTTGTCCCGTTGCTGAATAACCACTGGTTCCATGCAACGTAAAAACACCATACCTAAAAAAAAAAAAAAAAAAAAAAGGTGTTCCTTGTTTATAAAATTTTGAAGTGGTTTCCCCCCTAGTATGTTTATTTCGCCTTTCTCTCTCCCTGTCACAGTGGGAGAACGTTTTGGGTGAAAGTGAAGGCCAAAATAACAGTGGCAGGTGGAAGTGAAAGCGAAAATCAGAATGGCGGGGAGAAAGTGAAAAGCGAAAATAAGCCATGGCAGATGGCAGTGGAGGTCAAAATTGCGTCATTACATTACTTAGGATCAATTACTTTCTGCGACGTATAAACCCCTTCACACCAACCCCCCTCCCCCTACAAACTCTCTCTCTCTCTCTCTCTCTCTCTCTCACCATAACATCCGACCTGCAATATGCTCTTAAGTTATTGGAAACGCCGGCTGTAAAACATTTTTACAGCGTTAGCACTTTCCACCGAAATATCACTGTATCATGAGCTATGCGGCCCACTGCGTTAAAGGCAGTGGAGAACTGACACTAACATCTTCCATTGTGTTGTCATGATTCCCGCTGTTAAATTTGGAAAGGGTCGTTTTTTTATCACGGTCGTGAAAATGACGGTCTGTTATATTTTTCAATCTCGTCTTCATGGGCGGAAGTCGTGGATATTTCGTAGTTTCTTCGGCGCAATCGAGTTTTCTGTACAGCCGCTACAGCGTGTCATCAGGGCCGCCGAAAGTAGATCTAGCTTTCTCTTGCTTTCTCTTTTCTCCACCTACTCATCCTTCGACCCTTTTCCACCTTTCTCTTCGAATTCATCCCTCTTTCGAAATGCTCTCTCTTGCTTTCTCTCTTCTCCACCTACTCATTTATCAGTCTTTTCCTTCCCTTCTCTCCATCCACATATTTAACAGTTTTTTCCTTTCTCTTCAAAATCTTCCTTCTTTCGAAATACTTTCTCTCGCTTTCTCTCTCCTCAACCTACTCATTTATTAATCTTTTCCCGCCTCTGTATTGAAAATCTTCCCTCTTTCTAAATACTTTCTCTCGCTTTCTCTCTTCTCTACCTACTCATTTATCAACCTTTTCCTTCCTTTCTCTTGCCTCTCTCTCTTCTCCACCTAATCCTTCAACCCTCTTCCTGCTTTCTCTTCGAAGTCATCCCTCTTTCGCAATACTTTCTCTCGCTTTCTCTTGCTCTTCTCGTACTCCGGGAATCTTTAAATCACCAACTGGGTCCTCCAGCCGTAATTGATGGTGAGAGAAAGCTGGGCAGAAAGGAACAGGAATGAATGAAGGCACAAAGAATTGAAAGTTAGAAGGAATCGATTATACTCTCCTTCATCCTTGATGATGTCAGAGAGAGAGAGAGAGAGAGAGAGAGAGAGAGAGAGAGAGAGAGAGAGTGTGTCAAGGCTTGGAAATCTAATGGGGGGAGAGAGAGAGAGAGAGAATCAAGAAGACATTTCATGAGAGAGAGAGAGAGAGAGAGAGAGAGAGAGAGAGAGAGAGAGAGAAGACATTTCAGGAGGGGAGAGAAGAGAGAGAGAAAGGAAGGAACCAAGGAGAAGGCATTTCATGAAAGAGAGGGAGAGAATCAACGGCTTAAAATGTCACACGAGATTTTAAAAACAAAATCTTTCGTACGAAATCGAGGACGGGATATAAAATGTGTTATTTATTCAGTTGAATAGAGAACGGACTCGGGTTCAAATATTTGCTTAAATCAGGCGTTGATCGGTGTAAGAATAATTAGGTTTTTTTTATTTTACTTTTTATTTCGAAGCGACGTGTTCCCTGAAGTGAAAATGTTGAGTGAGATGCTTGGAAATGTTTCTGTCATATGACAAATGTATTATTATCGCTCCTTTCGGGGATTAAGCCTTCGAACTAATTTGTTGTTGTTGTTGTTGTTGTTTGTTTGGGATGGGGGGGTTGGTAGGAAAGCACTATGGAACAACCTAAAGATATCTGAAAATGGTGTTTCGTGTTGGGTTAAAGATACAGGAATTTTAGGATTGGATATTTATGATTTATTTATTAGAATGAAAATGTAAAAAAAGTTAGTAATGTGCATTTTGAACAGTACAGAACAATGATTTCTGATAAAATATGGCATATTTATTTCAATTTTCGTTGGCGAAACAACGCGCTAATTGACCGCAGATTTTAGCACGCGCCCCGAGTAAGCTGGAGGTCGAAGCACGCCTTGTTTTACGTTGCTGCACGTTGAATGAGAAATAGCTTAAGCTCTCTATTACTTAAAGCCTTCTAAGCTCTTAAAATCTGCATCATCCCCCATTTATTAAAACCAAAAAGTAGAAAATAATTTAAAAGTGAAGGATGAAGAGATCTGAACTTCTGTTACCTATGTCCCTATCAGCGCCTCAGTGGCGTGGTTGGTATGGTGTTGGCGTCCCACCTCGGTGGTCGCGAGTTCGATTTTCGGGCATTCCAATGAGGAGTCAGAGATTGCGTATTTCTGGTGACAGAAGTTCACTCTCGACGTGGTTCGGAAGTCACGTCAAGCCCTTGGTTCCGTTGCTGAATAACCACTGGTTTCATGCGACGTAAAAACACCATACAAACAAACAAACAAACAAACAAACCTATGTCCCTATGAAAATAGTAAATTTCAGTCGTATACCAAATATATTAATGATTTATACTGCTGTATGTCGAAGGAGAAATAGCATAACCCATCTGTTACTTAAAGCTTTTAGAGCTCTTAAAATTTGGATCACCTTCCCTATATTAGAATGAAAAGTGAAAGAATAATTAAAAGCGAAGGGATTTCAGCTTCTATTATGTCCGTATGCAAATAGCATTTGCTCTATTCCGGTTCGTTGAAGCCATTTTCCACCCAAGTCCTCTCTCTCTCTCCGCTGGGAATCTTGTCTTGTTTCTACGTCGTTGGTTATACATATTCAATATTTTATAGTTCGGTATTCTTCTGGTCTTGTGGCAGAATACCTTTTAAAGGAATTCGCCCTTTTATTTTCGAGTTTTGTGAAGTCTTCGTCAGTAAGGCTTTGTCACTAGTCAAAGAGATCATTCCTTCTGTATAATATTTTCCTGATTGTTTTTGAGTTTGTCTTTTTTCATGGAGTGGGGGAGGGGGAGGGAAGCTTGTGCTCTTTTATGCTCTGTGAGATGGAGCAGCATTAGCTCAAGCTTTGCAGGATGTAGGGCTCGCAGACGCATCTCAAAATGTTTGTTGAAAGTGGAAGAAAATATGAGTGTATATCTATCTCTGTATATATAAATAATATATATATATGTGTGTGCGTGTGTGCGTGTATATATATATATAATATATATATATTATATATATATATATAAATTATATATATAATAAATATAAAAATACGAGAGGATCTGATCTTCTTGGCCCTCCCCCGAGTGACAGTAAGGGAGAGATGACACAGCTACCCACCCTCCTGCAAACCTGTTTGTCCGCCCTGGGTTGGTAGCGGGGAGGGTAAGGGATTGGGAGGGTATGTTGGACAGCAGCCTTGGGATCCAGCATGCGTATAGCGCGCGCCAACAAGCTCTATAGTTTATAAGTATGTATATATATAATATATATATATATTATATATATAGATAGATAGATAGATAGATAGATAGATAGTGAGGAAAACAATAGTCAGCTCACTTGGCTCACTACTCGAGAAAAATGACCTACCTTTGAAGACGTAAAGTACCGAGAGATAAGAGCAAATTTATATGCCCGCGAGAAACGTCACTCAGGTAGTCGGAGATAAAGAGTGAATGGATGGTTAACATTAGGGCTAATTTATGGAGTACAGAGGCTGGAGGGAAATTCAAGGAATATTTAGAGGTTTTCCCTCTTTTAAAAATCCGCTACGAACGATTCTCCGAGATCTGCCGTTTTAAAGAAATGCGGGAGAGAGATAAGGCGAGATCTTGAAATGGAACCGAATGTTTGAATGTTGTGTACAAAGGGGTATATGTTTTGAAAAAATTCACTATTTATTTCAGTAAGTTTTCGAGCGGTTATCAGAGTAAGTCATTACACTGGTAGTCTGTAGTACCTTCTGTAGATTTAACCTCCTGTAGATTTAACCTCCTGTAGATTTAACCTATACAGACCGCTTGAGAGAAAAAATATGATATATCTTAGTTTAACCCAGGGGTTCTCAAAGTGGTCGATACCGATCCCCAGGGGTCAATGGAACCAGGGGTCGATGAATAGTCAGGGGGTCGAAAGGGGGTCATGATAACTAATGGGTCGGTGAATGTTCACTGCTTGGGTCTACAGGACCAATGAAGCCTCCAATTTGAAATTCTCTTTAATAATTCATAAAAATCTCATTATCAGACCTTATCATATTAATATATATAATAATCTATATATACTATATCATATATATTATATATCTATATATATAGATATATATCGATATATATATCTATATATAGATGATATATAGCGATATATCTAATATATTATCTTAGATATATCTAATATATATAATATATAATATATAATATATATTGTATATATAATATATATATTATTAGAATATATATATCTATATTAATAGATATATATTTATAGATATATATATCTATATATATATATATACTCTATCTCTTATTCCTATATAATATCTATATATAATATAGATATATATATCTATATATATTATCTAAAGATATATTAGATATATAATATCCTATATATATTTAGATATATAGATATATATATATATCTATCTATATGATATTTTAAAAAATATTATAATATATATATATCTATAGTATATATATATCAGATAATATATTATCCTATATAGATGTATATATATCCTATATGATATATGTTATGCTCTATAGATATATATTAGAATAAGATATATATTATATAATTATATATCGATATAGATATAGAAGTATAATCTTAGCTAGAATATATATCTATCTATATATTATATATCTATATATATATCTATATATATATAGAATATATTATATCTCTATATATATAGATATATATATATATATATCTATATATATATATATAAATATATATATATATGTATATATATATATATAGATTATATATATATATATATATATATATATATATATATATATAGATATATATATTATATATATATGATATATATATAACTATATATATATATAGATATATATATACTATATTATCTATATGATTATATATATATATATATATATATATATATATATAGATATATATATATATATATATCTAATATAGATATATATATATATATATATATATATATATATATAGATATATATATCTATATAGATATATAATATATCTAGATATATATATATATATAGATATATATATCTATATAGATATATATATATATATATATATATATATATATAATATAATATATTATATATATATATATCTATATAGATATATATTATCTATATATATATATATATATATATATACTATAGATATATATATATCTATATATATTATATATATAATATATCTATATATATATAGATATATATATATTATATATAGTATCTATATATATATAGTATATATATATATATATATATATATATATATATATATATATATTACTTTCTTGAATTGAAAAAAAAAATAGATCAACAATGGAAGAAGAAAATGGTATGTTGCATTGAGATTCAAGTTACTGGTGCATCTAAATTCCTAAACATTTTCTCACTATGTGTTACTTTTTTATCATACTGCATGTCAAGTACTAAACTAATACTACTAAGATTGATTTTGACATTGTTCTTTTTTTCCCTTGAATTATTGATAATTAAATGCTAGGCTAGGGGGTCGATAGAAAATTTGAAACTTCGTTAGGGGGTCGATGAGTTAAAACATTTTGAGAACCCCTGGTTTAAACAGACCACTGAGCTGATTAATAGCTCTCCTAGGGCTGGCCCGAAGGATTAGATTTTTATTTACGTGGCTAGGAACCAATTGGATACTTAGAAACGGGACCTACAGGTTATTGTGAGATCCGAACGACATTTTATCGAGAAATGAATTTCTAACCACCAGAAATAAATTCCTCTGATTCCACGTTGGCAGAGCGGCGAATCGGACTGGCGACTACCGAATCGGTAGGCGAGCACGTAACCCACCCTACTGAATATCAGGGACACGAAGCGTATTCTACATACCCTCTAGGTGACTTGGTCACTGACGCATTTTCCAGGAGAAGGTTCTCCTTCAGGGAAAGACTTTTGTGCCCCATTTTTTTTTCCTAATTCGGTGGAAATTAAGAAAGCGTAAGTGTTGAACTTTGACCTAACTTATCCCTCGTCTCCATCTCTTTCATCTCCTGAGCAAGGTGAAAGTTGGGAAGAAGGGTCTTCTTGCGAGAGAGAGAGAGAGAGAGAGAGAGAGAGAGAGAGAGAGAGAGAGATAGAAATTTAATGTGATTTGATGATACGCGGATCTTCATTGGAATGTCGAGGAAGTGAGAGAGAGAGAGAGAGAGAGAGAGAGAGAGAGAGAGAGAGAGAGAGAGAGAGAGAGAAATTTAATGTGATCTGATGATACGCAGATATTAATTGGAATGTCGAGTAAGTAAGAGAGAGAGAGAGAGAGAGAGAGAGAGAGAGAGAGAGAGAGAGAGAGAGATTCAATGGGATCTGATAAGCGGATCTTAAGTGGAATGTCGAGAGAGAGAGAGAGAGAGAGAGAGAGAGAGAGGACTAATAAGGCTTAATATGAAAACCCCGATCTGCAGATATTTGATTTTTTTTATAACTTTTTTGAAACTGCACAAGAATTTCGGGGTTGAAATAATTTATTTTAGCATGAAGTTATATAATGATAATATTCATTAATAATGAAAATGTTATAGAAAAAGAGTCCATCACTTGATATCGAAATACAGAAAATAATTCCTGGATCTTTACAGATAACATACAGATTTTATTTCATTTATTGTGTTATTGGAACCTCATAAGTTCGGCGAAGATGCAACTCATTACTGTACTAAAACATTTCTTCTTGTATCATAATAATTTATTTACATTTTATCTTTACATATCAATTTATTCATTTATATTTCCTTTTTTTTAATAAGTGATCTCTTCTGCCTGTATTCCCTATAACTTTCTGTTACTTCTGTCAAATGAATACCGTATTTTTTGGAAGCTTGAATTTCAAGCCCGTGGCTCCAGTGGTGGGCTTGTTCCATAGGAATGGGGTTCATCTTCTGAATAATAATAATAATAATAATATTCAGGGCTAACCCCCCTTTAAGCATGACTTTTTCATTAAAATAATAAAAATTAATAATAATAATCAGGGAGTAGATCGTCTTTTAAGCATGTCTTTATAATAACAATAATAATATAATAAGGAATATAATATAATCATAATAATAATAATAATAATATGCATGGCACAAAACCCTCTTTGATACATGTTTTTTGTCGAAAATAATGGCAGTTTACAACGAATTAATCTTATACAGGGTCTTTTCAATCCGTCTGATAATTCGTTTTTCTTATTGTTGAGTAGAATTCCAATATCCATATTTTTAGTAATAATAATAATAATAATAATAATATACTTAGGAAGCAGACCCTCTCTCAAGCATACTTTATTAAAAGTAATGGCTACTTCAGCAGCGTTACACTTGTTTTAGAGATTCTTCTCTATTTTGCGAGAATAGCGGCTTTTTCCGTGCTACTTAAACAGGCTAGTAGAGCGCCTATAGAGGTCATGGTAAATACAGGGTCAAAATAGGTGTATATATTTGAATTTTACAGATAAACTATGATACCATAGTCATCAAAGTCATTAACGATTTTCTCTCTCTCTCTCTCTCTCTCTCTCTCTCTCTCTCTCTCTCTTTCTTAAAGCGAGCTTTCGTCTGGAGCTGCCAGACTCCTCGGGCTGGGAAGCTGAGGGTGGACTGATCTTGGTGCGGTGTCCGTCCTCCTTATATCGTTGGCTGACCAGCAGGGTGGGGGTCTGCCCCATGCTTGTCTCCTATTGGCTGGTGGCGGTGAGTCTTGTTTTCATTGGCTGCCTGAGCCAGGTCTCAAGCCACTTTCTTCGGGCCGATGGTTGCGTTGCAGCATATCCTGCAGCCGCCTGGACCTCCTAAGCGGCGCTGTAACATTGATGGGCGTTGCGCTACGCTGTGGGACGTCACGGCTACTTTGATTTCCATCGGCTGCAGGAGTACCTCGTTTCGGGCGTTGTCATCCATAGAGTTGTCATGATCGGTGGTGTCATTGTTGGTGGCAGGTCTTCTCATACTCGTAGGGAGGAGAAATTCTTCCTGCGTCGTATTCAGATTAGGTTTTATTTGCTGGATGAGTAGCGCCTCCAGCAGGCGCAACCGACGGGCATCAGGGGCCTTCCCGATGATCTTCGTGTTCTTTCATGATGACATCTCGGGAGATGGCCCTCGTGATGTTTTGGTGCGGGCGTGATTCTTTATAGCCCCCTCTTTGGGCTTGGCACGAGAGTCTCTTCGACAGTCGCATGGTAGTCATACCTACGTAGGCGCCGCTGCATTCGCGGACTGGGCATGTATACTGGTACACTACATGCGTCTGCTTCAGGGTTCTCGTGCCTGTGGAGAGGGGTTATTTTTCATAAAAAGATCGCGCGTCCTCCGATTCTGGTAATATATGATTAGGTCGATATTCTTGGTGTCGTCAGTCGGGGATACATTATCAGAAATAATTTTCTTAATGGCGTCCTCTTCTTCACGGTAATGGGAACTCATGAAGGCTTTGTAGTACAGCTGTTGATATTATCCTGGGGGCGGGGCTGCGGGCTCTCACTACCAGTACCATTTCTCCAGGGCTGTGCGGACTTCCTTGCTGATTAATTATTTGAGTACCCGTTATTCACAAGTACTTGGAGGCGCGGTCGAGTTCCTGGTGAGTGTCCTGCCAGGTTGAGCAGTGGGAGAGGGCCCTCCTGACGAAGGCCCTGACGGTGGTGCTTTTGAATCTGGCGGGGCACTCGCTGTCTCCGTTGAGGCAAAGTCCTAAATTGGTTTTCTTTGTGTAGACTGAAGTACGGAGACCGTCTTCCGTCTTGCTTACAAGGACGTCGAGGAAGGGGAGCCGATCGTCGGAGCTGCGTTCGACTGTGTAGTTCAGCACACTACACTGCTGAAATGCTTGACGGAGGGCTTCTACCTCATCCTCGGCGTCGACTTGCACAAAGATGTCGTCAATATAACGTCCATATCTGCGGGGTTGCTGCATCCTGGCAAAGACCCGTTCCTCCACGGTGCCCATATAAAAGTTAGCGAAGAGAACCCCCAGTGGGAGCCCATCGCCACGCCGTCCTTTTGGCGGAACATCTGGCCACGGTGGGTGGAGAAAGGGGCCTTCTTCGTGCATATCTCCAGCAGCGTACGGAGCGAGGCTTCCGGTATGTTGAGGGGCGCCGTCGACTGATTCCTGTAGACACGATCAAGGATTATATCTATGGTTTCGTCGACAGGCACGTTCGTAAATAGGGACTCTACATCCAGCGAGGCGATAATACCCGGTACCAGGGGCGTCCTTGATGGCTTCTAAGAACTCTGCCGAAGACTGCAGGCTGTACCGACTCGGGACGTAAGGGCGGTCAAAATTTGGTTGAGGCGTTTAGCCAAGGCGTACGTAGGGGCGGGCGTCTGGCTGATGATCGGCCGGAGGGGGTTTCCTTGCTTGTGGGTTTTTACATTGCCATATAAATAACCCAGGCTGTAGTCTCCTTGTATGGGCGGGAGGTGCACAGCATTTGTTGCAGCATTCACTGCGCTGATGACTCCGTTAGCCTCCCTCTTGATGTCGTCTGTCGGGTTCCTCGTCAGGCGCTCGAACTGCCTCTCGTCAGACAAATAGCATCCAGCTTCTCGTGATATTCGCAGTATCAATCAAGACGAAGGCTGCTGTCTTGTCCGCGCGTCGCACCGTGATGTTCACTTTCTCCTTCAGTTCCTTCGCTGCTTTCTTCATCTCCTTGGTGAGGATCCCGCTGGAGTGCGAGCCCCTCTCTGTAAGAGCTTCAGCAAGTAGGAGGGGTTGAAGGGCGTCGGTAGTTCTCACGGTGCTCCGGGCTTCGAGTTGCTGGATGGAGTCTAGGAGCAACTCGATTTCGAGTCTCTTGTCATGAGGCCTGGGTCTAATAATAATAATAATAATAATAATAATCGACATCCCGCACCGCGACAAACAACCCGTCTCATTTAAGCGTTATTAAAAACCGTAATGAATGACGGCTCCTGTTATGAACACCAGCTAAATAGAAAAAAAAAAAAGGCATCCCACCCACCGACCTGTGAAATGTCAATCTCCAGAGCAAATCAGATTGCCAAGCCATATGATTATGATGGTGATCTGCCTCGGATGTCTAAAAACACGCTGAGAGGCTTCACCATAATTAAGGGAGTAATTGGTCGTCATTTATTATATGATGATGTCGTCATTATCATCATAGGGCAGTTCGTCTTCGTTTTGTATGGTGACGGTGATAGTGCAGATGTCTTTTGGTGGAGTCTGTATAGGTATTTTTAGTGATATTCGTCGCTTTACTTTCTATATGGTGACGAGCGTTACTATAGATATAATCTGGTGGAATCTGTATAGATTTGTTAATGATATTCATCACTTTACATTTTATATGATATCGAGCATGTTGTAGATGTATTTTGATGAAGTCTGTATAGATTTGTTAATGATATTCGTCGCTTTACTTTCTGTATGATAACGAGCATATTATAGATAATAATCTGGTGGAATCTCTATAGATTTGTTAATGATAATCGTCGCTTTACTTTCTATATGGTGACAAGTATTATAGATATAATCTGGTGGAATCTCTATAGATTTGATAATTATATTCGTCGCTTTACTTTCTATGTGATAACGAGCATAATATAGATATAATCTGGTGGAGTATGGATAGATTTGTTAATAGTCCTTACTCTCTGTATAAATTTGTTAATGATATTCGTTAGTTCAATTAATTCTCATACTGGCAACATTCACACACCTTTGGTCAGCATCACATAGGGAAGGTAATTAAGGACTCCTAGTCCATCGTCACGAATAAAATGGTTCCTCAATACCTCTTTATAAAACTTACCGTTTTGAGAGGCTTTCCTCCCATCTTCTCCCTTCCCTCCCCTTCCTCCTCACCCCCCAAGCCCCCCTATGTTTAGGGGGTACCCAATCCTCCTAAGGTTTCATTCGATGACCTACTTCTTACCTGTGCTTATGATAAATAACTAAGGCCTCACTTGAAGTGTGGAGTAAACACTCCCATCTCATAGGTACTCCATTAAATTTTTCTTGGATGAGGTAAGAGAGAGAAAGAGAGAGAGAGAGAGAGAGAGAGAGAGAGAGAGAGAGAGAGATTCTGGGTTAGGCATCAATTGTTTTTTCCATCGATTGGATAGAAAGAGGTCGAACTTGCTATTATTGAGAGAGAGAGAGAGAGAGAGAGAGAGAGAGAGAGAGAGAGAGAGAGAGAGGGGGGTAAACGAACTCATAATGAGTTATTAAAGTATGTTAAAAGTAGCACACTTTATACACCCAAATGTACACAAGGTATATTGCCTATTGAGAAACACATATCAAGAACAACAGCTTTCATTATTAAATATACCCTAGTAGATTCTAATTGTGGAGTTTGGTATATTATTAAACAAAGAGCACTTTGGATATAACTCCACTAGTTGCCATGCCAAGCAGTTATTCATTGCGTCAGTGGTATCGGATAGTTTTAGCAATTATAGTGGATTTCGAAGAGATTTGCTCGAAAAATGCATTGATGAAAATGGACAAAATATTTACAGCAAAATATGAATTGAACATTACTCTCTCTCTCTCTCTCTCTCTCTCTCTCAAAAAAAAAAAAAAAAAAAAAAAAATAATAATTTATTTTAAAAAAATTAAAAAAAAAGTCCTTCTCTTTGTAAGCAGGCGAGTTTCTGGAAAGCAATGCACGTTAGTGTGTGTGTGTGTGTGTGTGTGTGTGGGGGGGGGGGGGGGGGGGGGGGGGAGGGATACTTTAATTTTTTGCAGGAGAATCTAATTTCAGTAAAAAGTGACGCTTTTTGACGGTAGCTTCAATACGTCAGCCAACAATCAATTTGGAAACAAATCACTCGACAATTTGGTGGTTGAAAAAGAGACTTGCGTTGATTTTAAATATTCTTTCCAATCCCTTTTTTTCATTCGGATATATTTGTTTGTATTTATTTATTTTATTAATTTTTTTTTGGGGGGGGCTACATTTTCACCCATATTTAAAGTATTCCAGCAGGCGATGCTGTGAGAAAATCAAGAGATAATGAAATATATTACATTTTTTAAATGTATTTAATTTTTTTTAAAGTATCTTTATTTTATTTAAACTGATTGTTTTTTCATTTTAATAATACATTACAATGAAGGGTTGCTTAGAAGTAAACAAACCATAAAGATAATTCAGATTGGTTGCTATAGCTCCAAGTGTATGTTTTGGTGTTAGTGTGTGCATGTTTGTACATTCGTATGATGAGAGAGAGAGAGAGAGAGAGAGAGAGAGAGAGAGAGAGAGAGAGAGAGACCTCTAGTGTATACAAAAGCAAACTGAACTCAAGAAACCACTGAAAGATTGGCACAAACAATTTCTCATCTACAGTTTCGGTTACGAATCTGACTCCTTCCAGCAAGTATTTCCTGGAACCAGCAGGAAAATACGAAATGGATCCTCCAGGGACTTTGATAACGTTCAGAACGCAAGATTCATCTTCAATTTCTTCTTCTGGCAACTGATGAGATATATTTCGGGATTCAGAAATCCAGGCCAGTGAGGAACTTCTTCACTGTCTTATTTTGGGGGGTTGGGGTGGGACGGGGGGGGGGGGGTTATTAATTTTGGGGGAATTTTTTCAAATAATTGGTTTATCGATTATCTTTAATTGGCGCATCTTCAAAGTGGAGAGGCTTCGGAAAAACAGGGAGGAAGAGACGAAGAAGTAGAAGAATAATAATTGATTGAAGAAGATTGGCAATATATTCATTTATTTGTTTATTTATTTATTCATTTTTGTCCCAGTCGCTAAGTTAATTATTTTTTAACATTGTATGTTAAATTTCCATCTTTCCTATTTTAACATCCAAGCCATTATTTTTGGGGGAATTGTACCGTCAGAGCCCACCAACCCCTCATCGGATCAACTCCGTTGATAGTTAGATAATCTTGCAGTTATCCGAAATCATTCTCTCTCTCTCTCTCTCTCTCTCTCTCTCTCTCTCTCTCTCTTTCCGAGTCATTGTTATGCTGCCTAGAACCGTCGGAGCCCCCTTCATTGGATCAACTCCGTTGAAAGTTAGATATTCATGCAATTATCTGAAACACCTCTCTCTCTCTCTCTCTCATCTCTTCTCTCTCCTCTCTCTCTCATGAAATGTCTTCTTGACATTGTAACCAGGTTTAAAA
Source organism: Macrobrachium nipponense (assembly GCF_015104395.2). NCBI lineage: Eukaryota > Metazoa > Arthropoda > Malacostraca > Decapoda > Palaemonidae > Macrobrachium > Macrobrachium nipponense. The sequence continues at coordinate 66,336,364 of NC_087220.1, forward strand.
AAAAACATACAATCTAACCAGTTTAAAAAAAAAAAACAGCAGATAAACCTTACATTGTATCCAGGTTTCAAAGAAAAAGAAAAATGAAAAAAAGCAAAGTTTAACCAATTAAAAAAAAAAATAGATAAAAGAAAGAAAAAGAAAAATGAATAAAAAGTAACGAAGTCTAACCAGTTTTCAAAAAAAAAAAAAAATAAATAAATAAATAGATAGAATAAAATAAAATCCAGGGGAGATAAAACCTTGCTCTCAATACGTCAAAGTGAGGAGAGACATTGCGGCGTCGTCCGATTCCCATTTAATCTTGATCAAAATCCGGGCACCGCGCTGTAACCTGCCCGGCACGGAATCAATCAGTCGAAATGAGAGGGACTTGTGTCACTGAGTAAATGATGGTAGGGGGTTGTGGGGTGGGGGGGAGGCGGGAGAACTCTCTTGGGTAAATTGAGGTGAGGTTTTTTTCTCCCCTTCTATTTATTTATATAATTCTTCGTAATTTATATATATATATATATATATATATATATATATATATATATATATATATATATATATATATATATATATATATGTGTGTGTGTGTGTGTGTGTGTGTGTGTGTGTCATATCACATTACTGTGATTCATATACATACATCGAGCTGCAATGTCCTTTAATATCTAATTCGCTCTACCTCGGAATTAATATATTTTCATATCCTTAACCGAAGGGGAATATTTTTACACGATAATAGATTTGCCCGGTCCCAGGCGCGAACCTAAGAAGCCATTCAAATCCAGGACGTCAGTGGAAGCTTTTACCTACCCCACCACCGCAGGACCAGGCAAATCTATTATCGTGTAAAAAAATTCCCCTTCGGTTAAGCATATATGAAAATATATTAATTCCGAGGTAGAGCGAATTAGATATTAAAGGACATTGTAGCTCGATGTATATATATATATATATATATATATATATATATATATATAGATTTATATATATATATATATTATATATATATATATATATATAATTTATTTATTTAGCATAACTACTTTATTTTTTTGTATTATCTACATGATGCGGAATGATTCTTTAGGTTATATAAACATAGCTCAGTTTTCACCCAATTTTGTTTATTTATTTAATTTTTTACTTACTTTTGTAAATAGCTATTTAATTATTCATTTATTGAATTTATTTATTCACATATTTACTTATTGATTTATGTATTTGTTTGTTTACTTAATATGTCAGTAAGTTTTTTTTTACGATTTGCTTTTATTCAAATTAGCTTACCTTTGCATCAAACGAATATGAAATTCCATTTATTCATCAGGAAATCATCCAATGAATTGCAAACGTCGAAACGGCAAAGAACAAAATGAGGAGAATTAGAATATATTATAACCAATAAACATCGATTAATGCAACGTCAAACCCATGTCATGTTTCAGGAAATATATAAGATCAGATAGGCTCGTAATGACGAAGCGGGAATGTGATAGCGTCTCCTCTCTCTCTCTCATCTTTCTCTCTCTCTTCTCTCTCTTTCTCTCCAGCAACCGTTAACTAATATGTCAAACTGGGAGAGGCTGGTCTCTGCAATATTATTAATTTCACGTCCGTGGAGGTAGCCTGCCGATGGCTGCCTCCAGTTGCTTCAACTGGGAAAAGATAGAAGCAACGAGATGGCGGAAGAGATCGGTGTGTGCAGTGTTTGTATCTATAATGAATATATATATATATATATATATAATATATATAATATATATATATATGTGTGTGTGTGTGTGTGTGTGTGTGTGTGTGTGTGTGTGTGTGTGTGTGTATACAGGAAGGTTGGGCCATCTGGAACGCCGTAGATTTAAAATGAATAGGATGGAGAAAAGCCAGCGTAGCTCCATACATGTATTTTCCAAATTTTCGAGACTTTGAGTCTCATCATCAGGGCTGTAAAATATACACAAATTAAAAAAGACTCAGTACTAATATTAATAAAAATGGAATAACATAAAAGTTAAATATAATTGTTTAAAACATGAACTAAAAAAAAAATATATATAAAAAATTAAAAAGTGAAGGATGCTTAAGTTAGTGCCTATCTCTATGGAGTTAAAAAACTGAGTGACGTTGTCTGGTTTGGAAAGGAGGACGTCAACTATGCTATATATAGAACTGTGGAAGAAGTCTGACCATTTAATGGGGGCACAAGCTGTTTGATTGTTAACGACTCCAAAACAGAGAGAATAGTCGTTGGGCGCTTGGGTGACAATGCGAAAATCCTTATATGAAAATGATGTTTTACATTTATTACAATGTTCTCGTATGTTGGAAAATTCTTTCGTTTTCAAAGTACATCCCGTACGGTGACTGACTCCGAGATGAGAATCGATTCTGACTTTGAGCAATCTTTTGGTGGCTCCCACGTATTTCCCGATCTTACATTTCGGGCAAGTAAAGCAATATACCACCAAAGACCGCATCAAAGTCGGAAGTTTATCTTTGTGGGAGAACAAAGAACCCAGAGTTTTAGGATTTTTTGCTATCAACTTAAGATTCACAGCCGGAAAAGTTTTCTGAATGAGTTTTTGTATTTGCACCTTAAATGCGTTGGACTGAATGAAAGGTATAGAGGCATATATTAATAATTTAGGCACGTTCGGTACAAGCTGACGTGGCTGAAATATATCATTTAAAAAGTTATTGACAATTTCAAGAATAAGGCTGGAGGATACGAATTGTTTTTAAAAAACTGAAGTAAAAATTGGATTTCGCTATGGAAGTTATGCCAACTTTTTAAATGAGAGAGAGAGAGAGAGAGAGAGAGAGAGAGAGAGAGAGAGAGAGAGAGAGAAGAATGCAATGGTGACGAAAGGTATTCTCACCAGAAAATTTTGCCATAATACCATGAAATGCCTTCATGCTAAAAACATCCACTAAAGGATATACTGCAAAGCCAAGCTTGCATGCAACAAGCACCAGATTTAAACCTCTATGCGCAAGCACAGGATTATAAGCTGGAACGTCAGCAGAGGCCAAAAGAATCTTTTGTATATTGCCTCTGTCCTCTTGGAAAAGTTCCGTATCTCCAAAGCACAGGGTTATAACAAGCCGTCATAAAACCCGCGAGATATACGACCCAATTACGGCGTTGTGATACAACGTAAACTAACGAGAAGGAATTGGGTGCTGCAGGAACCAATAAAGTCAAGAAAACTACAAATTTGGTGCTTTCAATCACCCGCCTGTATATACTATATATTTTGTTGCTCTTGGATCTGCACACAAAATGGGACTTAGATTTTGTGGCTCCCAACGGTCCCCTTTCTAGTTTTCTGTTTTCTTTTTGTGCTTCGAGTGGTTTTCAAGACAGACTCAGTGTAAATTTTTTGTGTTTGTTGTTTCAGTGTGTGTGTTTGTGTATTAACACCTTCATTGTGTGTGTATTAACACCTTCAGTGTGTGTGCTTGCGTATTAACGCCTTCAGTGTTTGTGTATTAACACCTTCAGTGTTTGTGTATTAACACCTTCATTGTGTGTGTTTGTGTATTAACACCTTCAGTGTTTGTGTATTAACACCTTCATTGTGTGTTTGTGTATTAACACCTTCAGTGTTTGTGTGTGTGCGTGTATTAACACCTTCATTGTGTTTGTGTATTAGCGCCTAAGAATTCGTAAGAAAAATATTCCAGTACAGATTATATGACAAAACCTTTCATCGTTAGCCATTAATACCTTATTACTCTAATTAAATAGTTACTTAGTTGGCACAGAAAATTAATTAGAAACTTAGCTTCACTAAGCACTAATCCAGGACGAGTCGTCACCTTCTCTTTCCAGGTGCGAGATGTGCACAAGCATCTTGTAACTTTGACGAATATGATCTCAGTCAACAATCCCTATTGTTTACAGTCTGTGTTCAAGATATTTTTTTTCATTAACTAGCAAAACCTTGTACAACCCTGAAGGTGGGTCACCTTGGGTGAAATATATAGAAATTATCCTACAAGTTTGTTAATCACTTTTGAAAGTCGAATTCAGATACAAGAAACGAAACTTTGTAAATATTAGACTGAAAGTTTCAAACCGAATACCTTCCCCATAGTCTTCACGTCTCTCTCTCTCTCTCTCTCTCTCTCTCTCTCTCCTTCCTTATCCATTTTTCTTCCCCCCATCTCTTTCTCTCCCCTCGTTGACCGCAGCCGCCGATGTTGTTGCAGCTAACGAAGGTTAATGAGCCTCCTCTTCCGTCATATCTACTGCCAGCATTCCAATGAGCTCGCGTTCCTAGATGCTGGATGCTCCCTAGATCGCTAAAGCCATCGGCCTCGGTCGCTTCTTACCGGAGTCGCTCGCTTAAGGCCTCCATTGCAAATGGCACCTTCGAGGTTTAGTTTTAGTATTTGTCTTTTTTTAGAAGAAAACGTTCTCTTGCTTGATGCCTCCATTACAAGTGGCACCTTGGATGTTAAGTTCTAGTATTTGTTACTTTTGTTACAAGAGTTCTCTTGCTTGATTTCCTTATTGCAAATGGCGCCTTCAACGTTTAGTTACAGCGTTTGCCCCCTTTAGTATAAGAGTTCTCTTGCTTGATTCCTCCATTGCAAATGGTGCCTTTACATGAGTTCTCGTAGCCCTGAGGGAATACGTTGGAGAAGAGGGTTGGAGGGGGATGCCTGGGCCGGTATTTCGAGTGAGCTATAGTTTGGGACTCTACGAAGAGCGTTAATAAAGTTATCATTAAGAAAATGCCGTAAGCTTTCTTAAAAAGTCCAAAAAGTGTTCAAAGAATTAAATTTAAGTTTATTTATTGTCCTTATTAATCAGGTCATGTACATTACACGCGAACTCTGCCTTTCAAAAATCAAATTGATATGAGATCCTTCGACTAAAATTAGCTTGACATTAACGAGTCTGAGAATTTCGAGCTTATAATTTCACTAAAACGTAGTAAATGCTCATTCATAATAAGTAGAGCAACAGTTAATAGTATTTCTGGCTTTTTCGATCGATGTTTCACAAAATATACAAAAAATCATAATTCAAATCGGGGAATATAAATTTTTATAAAACAATTGATTTGCTTGAAGGGGCCAAAGAAACATAGTACCTTCACACAATATATATATATATATATATATATATATATATATATATATATATATATATATGTGTGTGGTGTGTGTGTGTGTGTGTGTGTGTGTGTGTGTGTGTGTATAAACAAAACTCATAACCATATACAGTATTATTGCTGAAGCACACGACAATTTACATACGAAATTCCTCGGACCAACAAATCAAAATGAAATGTTGCGTTGAATCACGACAATACATTTTCGGGGGACCAGAATTACTAACAAAATATAATTTTCCATTTCTGATCAATCAGACGTCGTACTTTTGTCATTTCTCAAGAATCATTAGAGTAAAATGGTTGTTCATAGGACGACCAAAGGACGCAATATCATTCATCTTTGGACGATCAAAAGACGCAAAATGATTCTTCTGAGGACGATCAAGATACACAAAGTGATTCTTCTCAGGACGATTAAAATACACAAAATTAATCTTTCTAGGACGATCCAAAGACGCAAAATGATCCTTCCTAGGACGATCAAAAGACAGAAAGTGATTCTTCCCAGGGCGATCAAAATACATAGAATGGTTCTTCTCAGGGCGATCAAAAGACAAATTGATTCTTCTTAGGACGATTAAAAGACACAAAATTAATCTTCCCAGGATGATTAAAAGATACAAAGTGTTTCTTCCCAGGACGATTAAAAAGACACAAAGTGATTCTTCCCAGGACGATCAAAATACATAGAATGGATTCTTCTCAGGACGATCAAAAGACGCAAATTGATTCTTCTTAGGACGATTACAAGACAAAGTGATTCTTCCCAGGACGATCAAAAGACACAAATTGATTCTTCCTAGGACGATCAAAAGACGCAAAATGATTCTTCTTAGGACGATCAAAATACACAAAATTAATCTTCGTAGGACGATCCAGAGACGCAAAATGATCCTTCCGAGGACGATTAAAGGACGCAGGAAACTACTCTCATCAAAAAAAGTGATAATCCTCCGGTAATCTCAGTATCCTTCAAGCATCGTAAAAGTGGTCGTCATCTCTTGCCTCGAGAATCGTAAAACATGAGTAATCTGTCTCTCGTCCGGCAATTAAAAATACACGAGGTGCGCGCTCGCGCGCCGATTAGAGAAGCTTATCGAAACTTAAGAAAACTTGGTTTATGTACCAATTGACATTCATGGGTGGGAGTCAATTTTTGTGTGTGGTTTTTTGAAATGAGCGTAGAGTAAGGCATTTATCGAAAAATATGTAAATATTTTTTATAATTAATAGTGGAAAACGAGGAAAAAATATAGATCGAGAAAGAGAAAAATTAGGCTTTTATTGGGACATAAATTGTCAAAAAAGAAATATGTATATATATATATACACATATATATATGTATATATATATATGTGTGTGTATATATATTATATAATATATATATCTATATATATATATATATATATATATATATATATATATATATATATATATATATATATATATTTATATATGAAGCACGGTATAGATCGAGAAAAATTACGCTTTTATTGATACATAAATTGTCAAAAAAGATATATATATAATATATATACTATATATATATATATATATATATATATATATATATATATATATATACATATATCTATATTTATATATATATATATATATATATATATATATACGTATATATATACATATATATATATATATATATATATATATATATACAACCTCACTTGTTAGACGAATCGATAACATCACTGACGTCCTAATTTCCTCTCTGTCCGCTGGCTGGTGGTTCGAACCCACGAGAGGCCGAAATTATTAATAACTAAAAAATTCCTCTTCGGTTTACGTATATGATTATTATTCATATATTTATATATATATATATATATATATATGTATATATATATATATATATATATATACATATTTTATATATACATATTCTTTTCCATTGAAATGCACCCACTACCCAATTCAAGTATATTGGTCTCATAGAAAACACACTCACACACGCGAACGTAATTTCTCTCTCTCTCCTCTCTCTCTCTCTCTCTCTCTCTCTCTCTCTCTCTCTCTCTCTCTCCAATATCACACTCACGGTCGGTGTAAAATTAGACTCTAAAGGAAATCATTGACAAATTCACACTTGTGTACAATTCGCCGCAGTGAGATCGGAATAAAAACACGTAACGCTTTGCTCACGCGACGCCAGATATCGAACTTCAACAATCAACTCCTACAAAGGGTTTCTAGACACGGATCATCGACCTGAGGAAGTTAGGGATGGGGGAGGGGGGGGGGGGGGGAGGGGGGAGGGCGTGGTTATCCTGGGGGGGGGGGGGGGGGGGGGGGGAGGGCGGCTCCTGGTGAATTATGCTTTGAAAAATATAGTGTGGGGAACCAGTGCAACTTTGGAAGGTGTTCTAAATGTATTTGTAATGTTGCAGACAATGCACGATTTCTGCAAGCCATATATATATATATATATATATATATATATATATATATATATATATATATATATATATATATATATATACTATATATATATATATATATATATATATACATATATATATATATATATATATATATAGATATATATTATATATATATACATATATAATATACGTGCTTTTAAATGGATTCTGGCCCCGACGGAAAGAAAGTTTATATCTAAGGTAGCAATGTACCTGATTGGAAGATCTGTTAGCCAGACTCCTTAAGAGTTTATTTTAGTTTTGTTGATTCTAGCGCCGTCAAACTCGTACTTTTCACTGTTTCGTTCTTGTTACTCTATAAATGCTACAGAAACTGTCTTAATATTTTCCTTTATTTTCTCTCTTTCACATCCAACAACCATACGTCAGGCATGCCCACCATGTAAACACACACACACACACACGCCACACACACGCATTGCTTACCTCCTTTGTTCAGACGCCATTACTCATTTACCATCATAGTCTCATATTTTCAAATGTCTCTTACTAACATTTCCAAACTACATCTTCAAGTCGTTTGTTTTCACAAACCTTGGCCGATTCGAATTTTGTGTTTGTGTGTTTGTGTGTATGTGTGTACACATATAAATATGTAGGTGTGTATGGTTTGTGTGTATGTAAACTTTGTGTATGTTGCATAAATACACAGGTTTTCATCACACAAACGGATGACATGCTTGAACACAGCTAACAAAAAAGAAAATAAATATAAATAAATAAAAAAAAAACAAAAAAAAAAAAAAAAATAAACAAATAAAAAAAGAAGCACCATTTCCCGTTCCTAACTTTATTAAGCTTCGGAGAATTGTTCCCCCGTTTCCTACTTCGTCTTCTCTCCTCCTCCCCCTCCTCCTCCTCCTTCTCTCCCCGTCCCGTCGACCACAGCTGATGCAGCGAGAATCTTAATAAATGGTCTTTCCATCATGTCTTCTACCGGCGTTCCAGTGTGCTAGCGTTCTGGGCTGAGCTGATTTTTGGATCTTTGGACGTTCCAGTTAGCTGGTGTTCTGGACTGAGCTGATTTTTGGATTTTTGGACGTTCCAGTTAGCTGGTGTTCTGGACTGAGCTGATTTTTGGATTTTTGGACGTTCCAGTGAGCTTGCATTCTGGGCTGAGCTGATTTTTGGACGTTCCAGTAGCTGGTGTTCTGGGCTGAGCTGATTTTTGGATTTTTGGACATTCCAGTGAGCTCGCATTCTGGGCTGAGCTGATTTTTGGATTTTTGGACATTCCAGTGAGCTCGCATTCTGGGCTGAGCTGATTTTTGGATTTTTGGACATTCCAGTGAGCTCGCATTCTGGGCTGAGCTGATTTTTAGGCGTTCCAGCGAGCTCGCGTTCTGAGCCGAGCTGATTTCTGGCTCCTTATCTTATCGACTTCTGATGTTCATGGCTGGAATCTTGCGAGCGCTTCAGTTATGTCGTGTCTTTGTTATTGATTGTTTTTGCCCCTTTTCCTTCCCATTGTAGTAGTTCTCGCTCGGCAAAACAAAGGAAAAACAATTGCATTGTATACTAAAAGGCTTGATGACGAAATAATAGAATGAAGGAATTTTCTAAGTGGGTTGAATATAGGTACCATAGTTAAAGGACGACCTTGGTTTATATTTAAGCACATTATCCTTTATCCTTTGCAGGATAAGCTATGGAATTGAACAAACCCTTAAGGAGTCTGGCTAGCAGATAGTTAAATCAGATGCATTTGTACCTTAGATATGTCAATAATTTTGAGAGGGGAATTTCAGAAAGTTCATATAACGTATCAGCATCGCCCTTTGAAACTTAATAAAAGACAAATTGGAGAAAATATATATTCAGAAACACATACTGTGTTTCGGAGCGTCATGTTCTCTCTCCAGTGTGGAAATATATCTATTCTCCAATCTGTTTTTTTTCAAGCTTCAGAAAGTCTTGAAAAAATAGAAAAAGCTACGAACCACAACTATTTTTCACTAACTTTATTTGCTACTTGATAAAATCCAAAGTCCCAGCAATAACTGCCATCAAAGAATTTAACCTCTATGATAGTGTTAAAAGAAAAAAAAGAAAAAAGCAAATATACTATATTCCAAGATAAAAATATATAAAAATATAGCATATGTACGATATTCAATATGTAAAATCCGACGCACCGCTGTTCCCTTGTAAGACAAAACATCCAAAACCTAAAAAAAAAAAAAAAAAAAAAAAAAAAAAAAAAAAAAAAAAAAAAAAAAAAACTGGAGGGAAAAAAAGATAAACGGAAACATTGACCACTCCGCTCCCCTTCTACGTTGTTGTCGATGTTTGATTGACGACGCTTCCGACTGAACGAGTATCGTTGTGAATTTAATAAACGGAGAGGAATATATCAAAAAAGAACTGCGAACTGGATGTGTCCTAGTCTTTTGGGACACTGGCGCCCCTCAATTTGATCTCTCTCTCTGGTAACTCTGTTTAGAAACGTGTATTCTGTTCTGATGCAAACAAATATATAATACCCAAGTATGAGATGCATTGGTTCAATAGGATTAATAAATTGTAAAGAATGATATGATTTGCCATTAGTAAGAATTCTTTCGTTGTCTTTGGCAACTCTGTTCAGAAGCTTGTTCTTGTCTGTTCTGATGTCAACAAAGATGTAATACCCAAGTATGAGTTGTGTTTCTTAAACGGGAACCATGATTTAATTTTAAATATAACTTTTGTCATAGGTAAAAGCAAATATGTTCAGTCAAGTCAATAATAAAGAGTTATTTTTTTTTAAATATTGCTTCGAAACTGGTAAGTGAATACGCCTCAATGGTAACACTACAGTCATTCGAATCACTGGACCAATACCTGCCAGAATTGAATAAACTAACTTTGATCGAATAGCTAAATGTAAGGAGAGACAAAATTCAGAGATGCTAATAAGCAAAAAAACCACACACAACCCAAAACACGCAAAAAAAACTCATACACACATAAACTGGATTCAAAGACCAAACCCAAAATTGAATAATTAACTTTGAACGCAGAGGTAACTGTAAGGAGACACAGACCAGAAATATGGCGTAAAAGAAAAAATAAACACCCCCTCCAAAAAAAAAAAAAAAAAAAAAAAAAATATATATATATATATATATATATATATATATATATATATATATATATATATATATATCTATATATATTATATATATCCACCGACCAACACCAAAATGGAAAAATTAACTTTGATATCATTGGTGAAACGTAAGGAGATGATATCATTGGGTGAAAATGTAAGGAGAGAACCGCCCCCCCCCCCCCCAACACCCACCCCAACACCCCAAAAAAAAAAAAAAAAAAAAAAAAAAAGAAAGAAAGAAACTCGAATCACCAGCCCGACATCAAAACAGGAACAGTAACTTTGATCTCAGAGGTAAATATAAGGAGACACAAATTCCAGAGATACTATATTAAAAAAAAAAAAAAAAAAAAAAAAAAAAAAAAAAAAAGAAAAAAAAAGACACCAAATCACGTTAAAAAAAAAAGAGCCAGCAACCCCAAGAAAACCTGCTACCAGGAGCAAAACAAGCAATCAGACGTAAAAGCCGGACGCCAATTCAAAGCGATATCTCCCCAACATCTCCGGCGCTGCTTAATCACTCTAGAGGGTTATTGTCTCTCTTTTATTACTCATAAAAACTACATAAAAAGAAGCCAAACGAGTTCGAAGGTGGAGAGAGAGAGAGAGAGAGAGAGAGAGAGAGAGAGAGAGAGAGAGAGAGAGAGAGAAAAGATTATTCAGAAGCCGATGGAAAAGACAAATTAAATCTACAAGGGTGATAATGGAGCTAGTTTGTTAGCTCGGCAATCTCTGCGTTGACTTACGCTTTGGTTAAATGCTTGAGGTATCTGTGGCATTGCTTGTCTCCTCGGCATTCTTTTTTTTTTTTTTTTTTTTTTTTTTTTTGGTAAATATGACATTGTTTGTTAGTGTAGCAGTGTTCGAAAATGTAGTATTGTTTGTAAGTGTGGCATTGTTTGGCAGTGTGCTATTATTTGTACCTGTGGCATCATATATCTATATCTGAGGCATTGTTTGAATTTGTGCATTGTTGGTACTTATGGCATTGTTTACATCTATGGCATTGTTTATATGGCATTTTTACATCTATGGCATTGTTTATATCTACTGCATTGTTTGTATCTGTGGCATTATTTATATCTATGGCGTTGTTTACATCTGTGGCATTATTTACATTTATGGCATCGTTTACATCTGTGGCATTGTTTGTATAAGTGGTACTGCTTGTAACTGTGACACTGACTCTGCATGCTTAATTGTCATATGTGTCCTGTTTAGCTTCCTTAATTGGTGGGGGGGGGGGGGGGCCCATACAACCGATGTTCTTGAACCTTGGTCAGCGCCGTCGGCTTTGAAATGTAGCTACCATGGCCTTAGGGGTTAACCTCCATTGTGTAAGGTTACATTGAGACACTTTTCTTTGGAAATTTCTTAAAAATTCATATTATTGTTATATGTATTTTGTTGTATATTCATTGTTAATTATAATTTGCATATCTATTTTCTTAGATTATTTGCGCTTAAACATATATCTTGATCCATTATGATCTAGCGCTGAAAAACATTTACTACTATTCCTTTATAGCCTATTCACCCTGAGCAAGGCGTGATCCCACCTCCAGCTTACTCGGGACGCGTGCGAGCTTTTCTCCTCATGAATAAATTGTAAACATTATAATCTTAACTTTTAACATGAATTAAAAAGTGCTACAATACATATGTCGTATATATACTAATATATATATATATATATTAATATATATATATAATATATATATATATATATATATATATAGTCAGATAAATAAATATCCTCATGAATAAGTTGTAAACATTATAATTCTTAACTTTTAACATGAATTAAAAAAGTGCTACAATACATATGTGTATATATATATACTAATATTATATATATATATATATATATATATATATATATATATATATATATATATATAAATATGTATATATATAAATAAATATCCTCATGAATAAGTTGTAAACATATAATCTTAACTTTAAAATAACATAAAACGTGCTAAAATACGTATATTTATATATATACTAATATATATATATATATATATATATATATATATATATATATATATATATCAGTAGAGTCAGATAAGTAAATAGAGATATTGATATATATATTCACCTCCCAATAAATATATTACCTTCATGTTTTATCCGTCACGTCGCTGACTAAAGGATTTATTTCGAACTGCAAAATATTTGTGCAGTTGATCTCTCTTTTTACTGAAAATTATGAAATGCAAAATCATTTCTCCAACAGGCCCTCCCAAAAATCGGCTTAGGACCCCGCCTAGGCGTAGAGACACTACTGACTTTGCATGATTTGGGGGGGGGGGGGGGTGGGGGGGGGGGGGGGGGGCGCTGTGCTGGAAAATAATGCTTGCTGCTTTCCGTCGACAAGGCTTCTCTCATGATGCATGTCAGTGAGTGAGTGAGTGAGTGAATGTATTTGGAAATTATTTATGCGTGTAGATATGTTATATATATATATATATATATATATATATATATATATATATATATATATATGTGTGTGTGTGTGTGTGTGTGTATGAATTTAGGCATACACATAAATGGTTGTATGTGAATTCGACCCAACATCTGTTATTTATACACACACACACACACACACACACACACACACACATATATATATATATATATATATATACATATATATATATATATCATATATATCATATATCATTATTAACTAACTTTACCTGTCCACGCATTCGGCATATTTTTAAAACAGGACTCCCAAAAACACAGAGAGAGAGAGAGAGAAGAGAGAGAGAGAGAGAGAGATATTGGGGGGGGGGGGGGTTTGGGGTTATTTAAAACTCCTGGGGCGTAACCACCCGGTCAAAAATGATCGGTGATACATTTTCACATGGAATAAAATCCTTAATCCTTGTTTTCGAATTCGGGTTTATGCCTCCCAATCGGATCTGGGTAAGCGCAGTGCTGTGGCAACGCAGATATTTTCATTTAGTTTTGTTTCATGCAGAGAGAGAGAGAGAGAGAGAGAGAGAGAGAGAGAGACAGTTGTTGCTTTTGTAAAGAAGTTCCCACAAGAATGTGTTGTAATCTCTTCAGGTTCTTTAGTTTCCATCCATCCATTTCTTGTCTGGTTACGTTTAATGTCAATAGTACTTGTCTACTTTTGTTAATGTTCAGTATAAAGTTTCTATTAGTTGTCCTCGCAATAGTCGTGTTTTCTAAGCCATAGTTAGGTCTCTAGGCTTTGACCACGGTCTGATACTACCGAGTAATTTTTAAGAGAGAGAGAGAGAGAGAGAGAGAGAGAGAGAGGGAAAGTTACAAGGAGAGGGTTTGTCTCAAAGACTTGTTAATCATCGAGGAGACATCAGAGAGAGAGAGAGAGAGAGAGAGAGGCTGTTGTTAGAATAAGATGGCTCACTGATAGCACGGACAATCTTTTGAGTAATCCTTTAAGAGAGAGAGAGAGAGAGAGAGAGATCTTAGAGAGAGAGAGAGACGAGAGAGAGAGAGAGAGAGTAGAGTGAGTTGGTAGGGGGTGAGTTACAGTTTCTTTGAGGGGATTGGTTATTGTGTTATTTGGAATGTGCTGAGGAAGTGTATTGGGGTTTGGGTGGGAATTAAGGGGTGGGGGTGAAGGGACCAAAAGATTATTTAAAAAGGGGGGTTGGGAGAGGGACAGTGTATTTGGATGAAGGGGGAGGGACACTGTATCTTAAAAAAAATTTTGTAAAATAGAGAATGATTTACAATTACACTCACTAACTAATTTAAACGTTCTTTTTAATTTTTCGTAATTAATGTATCAATAGCAATATCAGCATTTAACGATAAACGTCAATAAATTTTCTTACCAGCCCAGAGAACACAAAAAAATGGACTAAAAAGAATTCTATTGGTGGATACATCAAAAAAGATGTACGACCTTGTATCACGAACCAAAAGAAAAAATCTGACCCAGAGGCAGCTACAAGACTTCATAGGAAATTGCTGAAAGCCATTTTAATGCTAATGTATTTCAACAAGATTTACAAGGTACTGCGACAAGGGTATATTGCTGTTTCATACGACTCAATTCTATTACGATAATACAAGACTATGGAAATCTGTAATTCTTAGTAGATCGTAAATTGGACCGAGACGAGCATTGCAGATTCCTGCTTTGTGGGTCACCTCACTTCCCTGGCCTTCCGAAAGGTTTATATCCGACTTTACTTTAGTTAAATGTATTTTTTCTATCACCTGGGAGTACAGTACTTATCTTGATAAAAGCTGTGACGTATTGCCTCCCTTTCATATCTTTGGAACGGTCAAAAACTGAGACCATTGGTTCTGTAATAAAACCTTTTACTCATCCTTTAGTTCTGAGAATGAAATATACCAGAATCTGTTTTGATTAAAATATTCATAGGTCTAGCTAACTTTATCATTAGCGTTCAAAAACATGATGCAGCAGCAATAAACCTTACAACAGAATCATAAAACATGAGCAGTCATTCATTAAAGGCTTGCATGACCTTAAATTCCTGTTATTCCATGATTAGATAGTATATCAAATGAATGAAAGCGCTTCAATTCACGTTAGTCCTATATTAGATGAAACATCAAGTGAATAAAAGCATTTATTACAGAGCCAATGATCCCAGTTTCAGACCAATCCAATGATTGAAAGGGGAGAATATACGTAGAAGCTTTTATTAAGTTGAATATGAGACTCCCGAGTAATAGAAAAAATCCATTTGGCCGAAATGGAGTTGGATATAAACCTTACGGAACACCGGTGAAGCGAGGTAATCACAGGGCGAATAATCTACAATACCCGGATAATGCCAGCCGATGGAAATGACCTCAGGTCACGTATTATGGAGGAATTGGAGTGAAAGTAGCGCCGAGTACTTCAGTATTAACTTCAGAATTCTTCGCACATACTTTGGTACGACAATATAATTTCGAATGACGTCTTACGGGCGTGGAAAGCAACCAGATGTTTTATTGGGTCAGTTCGCTTTGGCCTAGTCCGAAGCAAATCTCTCGTCCTACCAAAAATGGCCTTGAATGACCTGGTATCGTAACGATACATTTTGGAAGCCTCCGCTTAAGTGGTGCCTCTCTCTCTCTCTCTCTCTCTCTCTCTCTCTCTCTCTCTCTCCAAACAAAGCAAGTAACCGATTTCTCTACATCTTTTCGATCATAAATGTGAAAAGACAATTTGACACAGGTGGTCATTTCGTCGCTTTTATCACCTCTCTCTCTCTCTCTCTTCTCTCTCTCGCTCTCTCTCTCTCTCTCTCTTCAAACAACGTAAGTATCGTATTTCTCTACATCATTTCATCCATAAATATGAAAAGCCATTTTGGCACAAGTGTTCATTTCGTCGCCTTTATCACCGCTCTCTTTTTCATCTATTATCCGCTCTCTCTCTCTCTCTCTCTCTCTCTCTCTCTCTCTCTCTCTCTCTCGTGACGCAGAGATGATAATAATTGCTAGGGACTTTAATGAATCGACCTCCCGTCATGTCTATTGACATTCTCCCGTTCCGGTGAGCTCACCATCGAAGCTTGTTCTCTAGCTCGTTAGGAGATCGACATTATTTGCTCCCAGTCAGAGAGAGTCGGCTGCGAATGTTTTAATTACGTCACTTTCGTTTCCCCATATTTAATTGTGCCTATATGTAATTATAGATTGATTCATTTACTTATTGCGCGCATGCGCTCACTCTCTGAGCATTTACGAAGAGTGTGTTATGATAAATACGATGAAATCGCGATTTAAATAGACCGACAGCCTAACTCGTCAACATGGCAATAATTCACGTAACGAACGCGATGGCTTCGAAGCTCCGCCCATTTCCTGTA